>NC_057800.1:584582346-584824326 GCF_018294505.1 Triticum aestivum
AAGATAGGATCAAGAACTCTCATATATTGATGAAAACATAATATGTTCAGATCTGAAATCATGGCACTCGGGCCCTAGTGACAAGCATTAAGCATAGCAATGTCATAGCAACATCAATCTCAGAACATAGTGGATACTAGGAATCAAACCCTAACAAAACTAACTCCATTGCATGATAAATCTCATCCAACCCATCACCGTCCAGCAAGCCTACGATGGAATTACTCACGCACGGCGGTGAGCATCATGAAATTGGTGATAGAGGATGGTTGATGATGATGATGGCGACAGATTCCCTTCTCCGAAGCCCCGAACGGACTCCAGATCAGCCCTCTCGTAAAATTTGATGAATCCTTCTTCCTGGTTTTTTCTCCCCAAAAGTGAATATATGGAGTCAGGGTTGAGGTTGGTGGAGCGTCAGGGGGCCCACGAGGCAGGGGGCGCGCCCCCCACCCTCGTGGACAGGTGGAGGCCCCCCTGACGTGGATCTTCCTTCCAGTATTTTTTATATATTCCAAAATAATTCTCCGTTGATTTTCAGGTCATTTCGAGAACTTTTATTTCTGCACAAAAATAACACCATGGCAATTCTGTTGAAAACAGCGTCAGTCCGGGTTAGTTCCATTCAAATCATGCAAGTTAGAGTCCAAAACAAGGGCAAAAGTGTTTGGAAAAGTAGATACAACGGAGACGTATCAACTCCCCCAAGCTTAAACCTTTGCTTGTCCTCAAGCAATTCAGTTGATAAACTAAAAGTGATAAAGAAAAACTTTTACAAACTCTGTTTGCTCTTGTTGTTGTAAATATGTAAAGCCAGCATTCAAGTTTTCAGCAAAGATTATGAACTAACCATATTCACAATAACATTCAGGTCTCATGTTTACTCATATCAATGACATAATCAACTAGCGGGCAATAATAATAAATCTCGGATGACAACACTTTCTCAAAACAATCATGATATGATATAACAGGATGGTATCTCGCTAGCCCTTTCTGAGACCGCAAAACATAAATGCAGAGCACCTTTAAAGATCAAGGACTGACTAGACATTGTAATTCATGGTAAAAGAGATCCAGTCAAGTCATACTCAATGTAAACGAACAATAATGAATGCAAATGACAGCGGTGCTCTCCAACTGGTGCTTTTTAATAAGAGGGTGATGAGTCAACATAAAAGTAAATAGATAGGCCCTTCGCAGAGGGAAGCATGGATTTGTAGAGGTGCCAGAGCTCGGTTTTGAAATAGATATGAATAATATTTTGAGCGGTATACCTTCATTGTCAACATAACAACTGAGAGATGGCGATATCTTCCATGCTACACACATTATAGGCGGTTCCCAAACAGAATGGTAAAGTTTATACTCCCCCTCCACCAACAAGCATCAATCCATGGCTTGCTCGAAACAACGAGTGCCTCCAACTAACAACAGTTTCGGGGGAGTTTTGTTTGCAATTATTTTGATTTGATTTGCATAAAGCATGGGACTGGGCATCCTGGTGACCAGCCATTTTCTCGTGAGCGAGGAGCGGAGTCCACTCCTCTTGAGAATAACCCGCCTAACATGGAAGATACGGACATCCCTAGTTTATACATGAGCTATTCGAGCATACAAAACAAAATGTTTATTTGAAGGTTTAGAGTTTGGCACATACAAATTTACTTGGAACGGCTGGTAGATACCGTATATAGGTAGGTATGGTGGACTCATATGGAATAACTTTGGGGTTTATGGGATTGGATGCACAAGCAATATTCCCGCTTAGTACAGGTGAAGGCTAGAAAAAGACTGGGAAGCGACCAGCTAGAGAGCGACAACAGTCATGAACATGCATTAAAATTAATCAACACCGAATGCAAGCATGAGTAGGATATAATGCACCATGAACATAATTATCGTAGATGCTATGTTGATTTTGTTTCAACTACATGCGTGAACATGTGCCAAGTCAAGCCACTCGAATCATTCAAAAGAGGATACCACATCACAACCATTTTAATAGCATGTTGGCATGCAAGGTAAACCATTATAAGCTCCTAGCTATTTAAGCATGGCATAAGCAACTATAATCTCTAATTGTCATTGCAAACATGTTTATTCATAATAGGCTGAATCAGGAACGATGAACTAATCATATTTACAAAAACAAGAGAGGTCGAGGTCATACCATCTTTTCTCATCTCAATCAGTCCATCATATATCGTCATTATTGCCTTTCACTTGCACGACCGAATAGTGTGGATAATAATAATAGTGCACGTGCATTGGACTAACCTGGAATTTGCAAGCATTCAATTCAAGAGAGAAGACAAGGTAATATGGGCTCTTTGTTAGATCAACAATAATGCATATAAGAGCCACTCAACATTTTAATTATGGTCTTCTCCTCTCGACCCCCAGAGAACAAGAAAAGAAATAAAACTATTTACACGGGAAAGCTCCCAACAAGCAAAAGAAGAACGAGAAATGTTTTTGGGTTTTCTTTTTAATTACTACTACAAGCATGTAAAGTAAACTAATTAAAAGCTACAACTAATTTTTTGTTTTTCTTAAGGTTTATTAAACACACAAGAAGAAAGCATAAAAAAAGAAAAATAAGCTAGCATGGATGATAGAGTGAAAAAGTATGAGCACCGACAACTAGCAATGAGTGTGTGAACATGAATGTAATGTCGGTGAGAAATACGTACTCCCCCAAGCTTAGGCTTTTGGCCTAAGTTGGTCTATGGACACGGCTGGCCTGGCGGATATCCCAAGTAATAGTTGGGGTCGTACTAAGAAGCCTCGGATTGCCACTGGTTGGCAATCACCTCCGGATCCCACTGGTAATCAGACTATCGTGGAGGATCAAATTGTGGTTCCGGCTCTGGCTCTGTAGCTGATGTAGGGTTCCGGTAGGCGTGAATGGCCTCCAACGGAACAAGGTACTTGCCTGCAGATAAATCAAACTAGGAAGGAGCAGGCAATGTAATAGTCTCAGGATGATTTTTACCAAATATTAATTTGTACTTAAGCGCCTTATCCCTATTCTTAACAATAAAATCATGTGCTACCATACTCTTATAATCTAGATAAACAGGAGGCAACAACTTCTCTTCCTTCTCATAATGCCTAATAGGTATGTTAAAGTGTGCAGCGAGGCGCGAGGCGAAGATGCCTCGAAGGACGGGCCCTTAGTACGGTTAAGATTTAACCGCTTTGCAACAATAGTGCCCATACTGAATGTGTCATCACGAAATAAGGCATGGCACAAAATAACAATATCAGGGGCACTCAGGTTTCCACAGTTTTCGCGCCCAATTAAGCATCTACTAGCAAATATGGCGAAGTAACGTAAAACGGGAAAATGTATGCTAGTAATTCGTGCGTCGGAAACCTTCCTTGTTTCGCCTACAACAATGGTATCAATAAACCCATCCACATCGTCACGATGTGGTTCCTCTACATTGCCCTCGAAAGGGATCAAACAAACCCGACAAAAATCACGAAGTGACATCTCCTTATGCTCATCATATAAATAAAATTCCACCGTAGGTGGTGAGCTCCTAGCATGGAAATGAAAGTTTTGCACAAAGATATTGGTGAGTAAGAGATACTGTTCGCGTTGGTCGTGGAGGAAGACGGTGAGGCCTGCATTCTCAGCCAATTCATAGAAATCATCATAAATCCCGCCTGCTCTCAAGAAATCATCACAAGGCCATTCACACGGCCGGACCTCCGCGGTGCGAGGAAGATTATATTTGGGCCTCTTATCCTCCTCACTTTTCTTATCCTTCGAGCTTCAGCTCGATGAGCCCCTCAAAAATCTCTTCATCTTTTTCTGAAAATTTCTGAAATTTTTAGTAACTTCAAAATAAAAGTGAATCAAACTCAACAAAATTGATAGCAACTACTCCGACAAGTGCCTAGAGGCAATATCATGCAACAAAACTACTTTTGACCATATGAATTTGACATGCAAGCTCAAGAACAGGGTCACCTAAGCAGCAAAAATTTGCAATGAATAAAGCACTAGAACAAAAACTAATTGGACCATTGGAGGAGTCACATACCAAAGAATAATCCCCCAAAGCAGTTTTGTGAATGGAGCTTTGAGCAAGGAGATCGAAAATGGCAGCAAAATGAGCTTGGACTCGGGTTTGAGCTGGTTGGTGATTTTTGTGGGAGGAAGAAGGAGTGTGTGGTAGCTGGAATAAGTGGAGGGGAGCCATCATGGGCCCACGAGGCAGGGGGCGCGCCCTGGACCCTCGTGGCCAGGTGCTTGCTCCCCCTGTTGTCTTCTCAGTGTTAGATATTCTCAAATATTCTAGAAAAAATCATATTTAATTTTCAGGGCATTTGGAGAACTTTTATTTTCAAGGTATTTTTTATTGCATTGATAATTCAGAAAACATATAGAATATACTATTTTTGCTTTATTTCAACTAAATAACAGAAAGTAAAAAGAGGGTACAGAGAGTTGTGTTTTCTAAATTCATCCATCGCATGCTCATCAAAAGGAATCCACTAACAAGGTTGATCAGGTCTTGTTAACAAACTCATTTCGAGTAACATGAAACCGAAGAAATTTTGAATAACACTATGTTACCTCAATGGGGATATGCATGTCCCCAACAATAAGAATATCATATTTCTTCTTGACAGTAGGAATAGGAAATTCAAAATCTCCAATAGTAACTATTGAAAAATTTCCAATAGAATTGGTACTATGGACTTGAGGTTGTTTTCTCGGAAAGTGTACCGTATGCTCATTACCATTAGAATGAAAAGTGACATTGCCTTTCGTGCAATCAATAACAGCCCCTCTAGTATTCAAAAAGGGTCTTCCAAGAATAACAGACATACTATCGTCCTCGGGAATATCAAGAATAACAAAGTCCGTTAAAATAGTAATGTTTGCAACCACAACAGGCACATCCTCACAAATACCGACAGGTATAGCATTTGATTTATCAACCATTTGCAAAGATATTTCAGTAGGTGTCAACTTATTCAAATCAATTCCACGATATAAGGAGAGAGGCATAACACTAACACCGGCTCCAAGATCACATAAAGCAGTTTTAACATAGTTTCTTTTAATGGAGCATGGTATAGTTGGTACTCCGGGATCTCCTAGTTTCTTAGGTATTCCACCCTTAAAAGTGTAATTAGCAAGCATGGTGGAAATTTCAGCTTCCGATATCTTTCTTTTATTAGTAACAATATCTTTCATATCTTTAGCATAAGGATTCATTTTAAGCATATCAGTCAAACGCATACGCAAAAAGATAGGTCTAATCATTTTAGAAAAGTGCTCAAAATCATCATCATCCTTTTTCTTGGATGGTTTAGGAGGAAAGGGCATGGGTTTATGAACCCATGGTTCTCTTTCTTTATCGTGCTTCCTAGCAACAAAGTCTCTCTTATCATAATGTTGATTCTTTGATTGTGGGTTATCAAGATCAACAGCAGGTTCAATCTCTACTTCATTGTCATTGCTAGGTTGAGCATCAACATGAACATTATCATTAACATTATCACTAGGTTCATGCTCATTACCAGATTGTGTTTCAGCATCAGAAATAGAAATATCATTGGGATTCTCAGGTGTTTCATCAACAGGTTCACTAGAGGCATGCAAAGTCCTATCATTTTTCTTTTTCTTCCTCTTAGAAGGACTAGGTGCATCTACATTATTTCTCTGAGAATCCTGCTCAATTCTCTTAGGATGGCCTTCAGGATACAAAGGTTCCTGAGTTATTTACCAGTTCTAGTAGCCACTCTAATAGCAAAATCATTATTTTTACTATTCAATTCATTGAGCAAATCATTTTGAGCTTTAAGTACTTGTTCTACTTGAGTGGTAACCATAGAAGCATGTTTACTAATAAGTTTTAGTTCACCTTTAACACTAGCCATATAATCACTCAAGTGTTCAAGCATATCAGCATTGTGTTTCAATTGTCTACCAACATAAGCATTGAAGTTTTCTTGTTTAACCATAAAGTCATCAAACTCATCCAAGCATGGGCTAGCAAACTTAGTAAATGGGATTTCAGCTTTATCATATCTATAGAGAGAATTTACCTTTACTACCTGTGTCGGGTTATCAAGACCATGTATTTCTTCAACAGGCGGCAAATTAAGACCATGTATTTCTTCAATAGGGGGTCAATTCTTAACATCTTCAGCTTTAATACCTCTTTCTTTTAGAGATTTCTTTGCCTCTTGCATATCTTCAGGACTGAGAAATAGAATACCCCTTTTCTTCGGAGTTGGCTCAGGAGTTGGTTCAAGAATTGGATTAGGGATTGGATCAGGAAGTGTCCAATTATTTTCATTAGCTAACATATTATTCAATAGAATTTCAGCTTCATACGGTGTTCTTTCCCTGAAAACACAACCAACAACTATCCAGGTGGTCTCTGGAAGCATCAGTTAGTCCATTATAAAAGATATCAAGTATTTCATTTTTCTTAAGAGGATGATCAGGCAAAGCATTAAGTAATTGGAGAAGCCTCCCCCAAGCTTGTGGGAGACTCTCTTCTTCAATTTGCACAAAATTATATATTTCCCTTAAAGCAGCTTGTTTCTTATGAGCGGGGAAATATTTAGCAGAGAAGTAATAAATCATATCCTGGGGACTATGCACACAACCAGAATCAAGAGAATTAAACCATATCTTAGCATCACCCTTTAATGAGAACGAAAATATCTTAAGGATATAATAGTAGCTAGTTTTCTCATCATTAGTGAACAGGGTGGCTATATCATTTAATTTAGTAAGATGTGCCACAAAATTTCAGATTCATAGCCATAGAAAGGATCAGATTCAAATAAAATAATTATCTCAGGATCAACAGAGAAATCATAATCCTTATCAGTAACAAAGATAGGTGAAGTAGCATAAGCAGGATCATATTTCATTCTAGCATTCAGAGTTTTTTGTTTCAGCTTAGCTAATAATTTCTTAAGATCACTCCTATCATTGCAAGCAAGAAAATCTCTAGCAGTTTCTTCATCCATAACATAGCCCTCAGGAACAACAGGCAATTCATATCTAGGGGGAGAATCTTCATCATCATGTTCATCAATATTATCAGTTTCAATAATTTCATTCTCCCTAGCCCTAGCAAGTTGTTCATCAAGAAATTCACTAAGTGGCACAGTAGTATCAAGCATAGAAGTAGTTTCATCATAAGTATCATGCATAGCAGAAGTGGCATCATCAATAACATGAGACATATTAGAATTAATAGCAGAAGTAGGTCTAGGTGTCGCAAGCTTACTCAAAACAGAAGGTGAATCAAGTGCAGAGTTAGATGGCAGTTCCTTACCTCCCCTCGTAGTTGAGGGATAAATCTTGGTTCTTGGATCTTTCAAGTTCTTTATAATGATAAGCAGATATAAATCCCAAGTGACTCAAAGAATAGAGCTATGCTCCCCGGCAACGGTGCCAGAAAATAGTCTTGATAACCCACAAGTATAGGGGATCGCAACAATTTTCGAGGGTAGAGTATTCAACCCAAATTTATTGATTCGACACAAGGGGAGCCAAAGAATATTCTCAAGTATTAGCAGCACAGTTGTCAATTCAACCACACCTGGAAACTTAATATCTGCAGCAAGGTATTTAGTAGCAAAGCAATATGATAGTAGTGGTAACGGTGGTAAAAGGTAACGGTAGCAAAAGTAATATTTTTGGTGTTTTATAGTGATTGTAACAATAGCAACGGAAAAGTAAATAAGCGAAGAACAATATATGGAAAGCTCATAGGCAATGGATCGGTGATGGAGAATTATGCCGAATGCGGTTCATCATGTAACAGTCATAATATAGGGTGACACAAAACTAGCTCCAATTCATCAATGTAATGTAGGCATGTATTTCGAATATAGTCATACGTGCCTATGGAAAGAACTTGCATGCCATATTTTGTCCTACCCTCCCATGGCAGCGGGGTCCTATTGGAAACTAAGGGATATTAAGGCCTCTTTTTAATAGAGTACCAGACCAAAGCATTAACACATAGTGAATACATGAACTCCTCAAACTACGGTCATCACCGGGAGTGGTCCCGATTATTGTCACTTCGGGGTTGCCGGATCATAACACATAGTAGGTGACTATAGACTTGCAAGATAGGATCAAGAACTCTCATATATTGATGAAAACATAATAGGTTCAGATCTGAATCATGGCACTCGGGCCCTAGTGACAAGCATTAAGCATAGCAATGTCATAGCAACATCAATCTCAGAACATAGTGGATACTAGGGATCAAACCCTAACAAAACTAACTCGATTACATGATAAATCTCATCCAACCCATCACCGTCCAGCAAGCCTACGATGGAATTACTCACGCATGGCGGTGAGCATCATGAAATTGGTGATGAAGGATGGTTGATGACGATGATGGTAACGGATTCCCTTCTCCAGAGCACCGATCGGACTCCAGATCAATACTCCCAAGAGAGTTTAGGGCTTGGCGGCGGCTCCATATCGGAAAACAAGATGAATCCTTCTCTCTGGGTTTTTTCTCCCCGAAAGTGAATATATGGAGTCAGGGTTGAGGTTGGTGGAGCGTCAGGGGGCCCATGAGGCAGGGGGCGCGCCCCCCGCCGTTGTGCACAGGTGGAGGCCCCCCTGACGTGGATCTTCCTTCCAGTATTTTTTATATATTCCAAAGTAATTCTCCGTTGATTTTCAGTTCATTCCGAGAACTTTTATTTCTGCACAAAAATAACACCATGGCAATTCCGCTGAAAACAGCGTCAGTCCGGGTTAGTTCCATTCAAATCATGCAAGTTAGAGTCCAAAACAAGGGCAAAAGTGTTTGGAAAAGTAGATACGACGGAGACGTATCAGTGAACTACTCCCTCCTCATCATGGAGAGCGTCAGGATGATGAAGATGGCCACCCGAAAGGGATTCCCCCTCCGGCAGGGTGCCAGAACGGGTCTAGATTGGTTTTCGGTGGCTACGGAGGCTTCTGGCGGCGGAACTCACGATCTATTCTGCTCTCCGATGTTTTTAGGGTATATTGATATATATATAGGCGAAAGAAGTCGGTCAGGGGAGCCACGAGGGGCCCACGAGGGTGGGGGGGCGCCTCCCTGCCTTGTGGCCACCTTGAAGCTTCCTTGACTTCAACTCCAAGTCTCCTGGTTCACGTTCATTCCAAAAATCACGCTCCCGAAGGTTTCATTCCGTTTGGACACCGTTTGATATTCCTTTTCTACGAAACAGTAAAACAAGGGGAAAAAAGAGAAACTGGCACTGGGCTCTGGGTTAATAGGTTAGTCCCATAAATAATATAAAAGTGCATAATAAATCCCATAAACATCCGAAACAGATAATATAATAGCATGGAACAATCAAAAATTATAGATACGTTGGAGACGTATCACTTTGCCGAAATGATTAGACCTATCTTTTTGCGTATGCGTTTGACTGGTATGCTTAAAATGAATCCTTATGCTAAGTATATGAAGGAAATTGTTACTAATAAGAGAAAGATACCGGAAGCTGAAATTTCCACCATGCTTGCTAATTATACTTTTAAGGGTGGAATATCAAAGAAACTTGGAGATCCAGGAGTACCAACTATACCATGCTCCATTAAAAGAAACTATGTTAAAACTGCTTTATGTGATTTTGGAGCCGGTGTTAGTGTTATGCATCTCTCTTTATATCGTAGACTTGATTTGAATAAGTTGACACCTACTGAAATATCTGTGCAAATGGTTGATAAATCAACTCCTATACCTGTCAGTATTTGTAGCAACCAGACCTCAACCAGTCTGATCTCTGTGCATCAGTGTCATCCCTCGATTAGTAATGGTGACACGCATAGTACTTGAAGGATTTATAACAGAGTAGCAGTCACACACTTATTGCATCGAGTGTCTCAAAAGAGAACTTATTACACTAAATATGGCTTAAGGCCATCTAATAACGATAACAACGAAAGGCTTGGAAGATAAGTGAGTCCATCAACTCCAACGACATCACTGAGTATAGAACCACGACCTAAAGGCACCTTACTCGTCGTCTGAAAAGTCTGCAACATGAACGTTGCAGCCCGAAAACGGGTCAGCACATGGAATATGCTGGCAATGTAACACATAGAGAGTAATGAGAGAAATAGGCTATTCTACATGCATATATGGCTGGTGGAAAGCTCTATGGTTACAGTTTTGCGTAAAGCCAATTTTTCCCTACTCCAAAGGAATAAATTTTATTTAACTATCATGGTAGTTGTTAAACATTGAGAGTGTAGACACCCTCTCAATCCCAATTAAGCATCATCATTAAAACCCAACAATATTAATTAAAGTAACATGATGAGATTCACATGATAATCCAAGTACTAGATACTCAAAACGTCCATAACCAGGGACAGGGCTAACCATGATTAGTTTATAACTCTGCAGAGGTTTGCGCACTTTTCCCCACAAGACTCGATCTCCTCCGTTGGGATTTTCGCACTACATGATGTTTGAGAAACGGATGACCGAGACATAGTCTTTCAGAAGCGCTAGCACCTGATGAAACGGGTAGACCGTACCAACCTACATCCCCTACATATGCTAGTCTACCACTGTAAGAGTTCGCACGACTTAGTCAACTATGCTAGAGCCCATAGTAGCTTGTGGCTGCACATGGAAGTTTCTAGTATGAATAATCTCATGATCCCTTTGAGCCTGGATGGCGGTCCATAAAGAAAAACAGGCAATCGCTGGAATACCCAAGTGCCTCAATCCACCCAGATGTGTGTTTAAGTTGCCACCTTAAATAAACCATTAATTTAACAATCTCACATCTGTCATGGATACACTCACCCAATCCACGTCTACTAGCATAGCATGGCAGTATAAGCAAACGCAGAAGTAACTCCCAAGGGTTTGATAACAAAACAGGTAATAGGTACTACCTCATCTACTTCCCCAAACCCACAATTTAATTAGATCCTAATCATGCCATGTTTGAGGATTGATCTAATGCAATAAAACTGGGTAGTAAAGAGGTATGATCAAAGTGTTACTTGCCTTGCTGATGATCCGTGAAACCTAGCGATTCAAAGTAGCAAGCGGCGCACTCCGGGTACTCTATCGCAAACAAAAAAGCACACAATAAGCACTCATCTAATGCACAGGTAAAACTCAAATAAGAGATTTAACCAGAAAGTTCAAATTAACAACTCCGGTTTGCAAAAAGAATCAAATCGAACGAAGCAACGAAAGTCAAACGGTGAAAGAAACAAGCTTCGTTTACTAATCTGGATCTAAGTCAAATTTTACAGAAGCAAAAACTTGTTTGAGTTGTTTAAATGGAAAGAGGGTTTCGAGGTGAAACTCCAGGCGCTTGAATCGCCTGATTCCGATAAACGAGCGAAAAGTTATACTAGAACGAAAATCGGATCAGAAATCACGATCAGAAATAATCGCGGAAAATCTGAGAAAAAGAAAAATGATGAACAGATTAACGAATGAACGTTCGTTTTCTGAAACTAAACATTGAACGCATTTGCTAAAACGAACGAGCGAGCGAACACTCGCTAAATAAACTAAACCGGAAATAAACCGATCTAAATAAAAAAACACGGATCTAAAAAAACCGAACGGAAAACAAAACCGTTTTCTCGGGGAAAACCAGCGGCGAGGCAGGGCGGGATCAACCTCCGGCGGCGGCGGGGTCGGCGGGCGGCGGCGGCTCGGGCGGGCGGCGGCGGCTCCGGCGGCGGGCGGTGGTCCGGCGAGCGGCGGCGTCCGGAGGCGACGGCGGCGGGCTCGGCTAGGGTTACGGTTGCGGCGCGGCGGCTTGGGGCTAACGGGCTCGGGCGGCGCCTTATAAAGGCCGGCCCGAAGAGTCCTGGCCGAAACCGGCCCTAAGTCGGTTGCGTGTTTTTTAAATAATTACGCGCAGAAAAACAAATAAAAAAAATACTAAACGGACTCCAAAAATCCCGAAATAAATTTTCCCCGACTTCTAAAATCAAGCCGAACGGGATGAACATTTATTTGGGGCCTAAATGCAATTTTGAAAAACACGCATTTTTTCCTAAATTCAAATAGAATAGCAAATAAATCCAAAATAAAATCTTATTTGATTTTTTTATTAAATCCTCAATATTTCTTTATTTTGGGAAAGTCATTTTATTCCCTCTCTCATTTTTTATAATTGAAATAATTAAAGATAAAATAAATAAAATCAACTGATCCTATTTTCAAAATTTGAGAAAACTCAAATATGAAAATAACGAAATCCCCAACTCTCTCTGAGGGTCCTTGAGTTGCGTAGAATTTCTAGGATCAAACCAAAAGCAAATAAAATATGATATGCAGTAATGATCTAATGTATAACATTCTAAATTGAAAATTTGGGATGTTATAGTATTTGTGAGGATGTGTCTGTTGTGGTTGCAAATGTTACTATTTTAACGGACTTTGTTATTCTTGATATTCCCGAGGACGATAGTATGTCTATTATTCTTGGAAGACCCTTTTTGAATAGTACAGGGGCTGTTATTGATTGCAATAAAGGCAATGTCACTTTTTATGTTAATGGTAATGAGCATACAATACACTTTCCAAGGAAACAACCTCAAGTCCACAATATCAATTCTATTAGAAAAATTTCAACAATCACTATCGGAGGTTTTGAATTTCCTCTTCCTACTGTCAAGAAGACATATGATATTCTTATTGTTGGGGACATGCATATCCCCATTGAGGTAACCTAGTGTTATTCGAAATTTATCCGGTTTCATGTTATTCGAAATGAGTTTGTTAACAAGACCTGATCAACCTTGTTAGTGGATTCCTTTTGATGAGCATGAGATGGATGAAGTTAGAAAGCTCAACTCTTTGTACCCTCTTTTTATTTTCTGTTATTTATATTAAATAAAGTAAAAATAATATTTTTCTGTCTGTTTTCTGAATTATCCATGCAATAAAAAATACCCCAAAATAAAAGTTCTCCAAATGCCCTGAAAATTAAATATGATTTTTTCTAGAATATTTGAGAATATCTGGCACTGAGAACACAACACGGGGAGCAGCCACGTGCCAAGGAGGGTGGAGGGCGCGCCCACCCCCTAGGCGTGCCCCCTGCCTCATGGACCCCACGTGGGTCACCTCCACTTATCCTTGCATCCAAACTCTTCGTCTTGCTCCAGAAAAAATCACTAGCTAGCTCAAACCCGAGTTCTTGCTCATCTTGCTGCCATTTTCGATCTCCTTTCTCAAAGCTCCTCTCGCAAAACTGCTTTGGGGATTGTTCTTTGGTATGTGACTCCTCTAATGGTCCAATTATTTTTTGTTCTAGTGCTTTGTTTATTGCAAATTTTTGCTGCTTAGGTGACCCTATTCTTGAGCTTGCATGTCAAAGAGCCCATATTACCTTGTCTTCTCCCTTGAATTGAATGCTTGCAGATTCCAGCTTAGTCCAATCCATGTGCACTATTATTATTTTCCACACTATTTTGGTCATGCAAGTGAAAGGCAATAATGATGATTATATGATGAACTAATTGAGATGAGAAAAGCGGGTATGAACTCGACCTCTCTTGTTTTTGTAAATATGATTAGTCCATCGTTCCAGATTCAGCCTATTATGAATGAAACATGTTTGCAATGAAAATTAGAGATTATAGTTTCTTATGACATGCTTAATTAGCTAGGAGTTTATAATGGTTTACCTTGCATGCCAACATGCTATTAAAATGGTTGTGATGTGGTATGATGGGGTGGTATCCTCCTTTGAACGATTCGAGTGGCTTGACTTGGCACATGTTCACGCATGTAGTTGGAACAAAATCAACATAGCCTCCACGATATTTATGTTCATGGTGAATTATATCCTACTCATGCTTGCATTCAGTGTTGATTAATTTTAATGCATGTTCATGACTGTTGTCGCTCTCTAGTTGGTCGCTTCCCAGTCTCTTTCTAGCCTTCACCTGTACTAAGTGGGAATATTGCTTGTGCATCCAATTCCATAAACCCCAAAGTTATTCCATATGAGCCCACCATACCTTCCTATATACTGTATCTACTTGTCGTTCCAAGTAAATTTGTATGTGCTAAACTCTAAACCTTCAAATAAACATTCTGTTTTGTATGCTCGAATAGCTCATGTATCAACTAGGGCTGTCTGTATCTTCCATGCTAGGCGGGTTATTCTCAAGAGGAGTGGACTTCGCTCCTCAATCACGAGAAAATGGCTGGTCAGCGGGATGCCCAGTCCCATGCTCAAATCAAATCAAAATAATTGCAAACAAAACTCCCCCATGATTGTTGTTAGTTGGAGGCACCCGTTGTTTCGGGCAAGCCATGGATTGATTCTTGTTGGTGGTGGGGGAGTATAAACTTTACCATTCTGCTTGGGAACCGCCTATAATGTGTGTAGCATGGAAGATATCGAGATCTCTCGGTTGTTATGTTGACAATGGAAGTATACCGCTTAAAATATTATTCATCTCTATTTCTCATCTCTATTTCAAAATAGAGCTCTGGTACCTCTACAAATCCATGCTTCCCTCTACGAAGGGCTTATCCATTTACTTTTATGTTGAGTCATCATCCTCTTATTAAAAAGCAGCAGTTGGAGAGCACCGCTGTCATTTGCTTGTATTATTGTTAGTTTACATTGAGTATGACTTGACTGGATCTCTTTTACCATGAATTACAATGTTTAGTTAGTCCTTGATCTTTAAAGGTGCTCTGCATTTATGTTTTGCGGTCTCAGAAAGGGCTAGCGAGATACCATCTTGTTATATTCATATTATGGTTGTTTTGAGAAAGTGTTGTCATCCGAGATTTATTATTGTTGCTCGCTAGTTGATTATGCCATTGATATGAGTAAACATGAGACCTAAGTGTTATTGTGAATATGGTTAGTCCATTTCTTTGCTGAAAACTTGAATGCTGGCTTTACATATTTGCAACAACAAGAGCAAACAGAGTTTGTAAAAGTTTTTCTTTATCACTTTCAGTTTATCAACTGAATTTCTTGAGGACAAGCAAAGGTTTAATCTTGGGGGAGTTGATATGTCTCCGTGGTATCTACTTTTCCAAATACTTTTTCCCTTGTTTTGGACTCTAACTTGCATGATTTGAATGGAACTAACCCGGACTGACACTGTTTTCAGCAGAATTGCCATGGTGTTATTTTTGTGCAGAAATAAAAGTTCTCGGAATGACCTGAAAATCGACGAAGATTATTTTTGGAATATATAAAAAAATGTTGGAAGAAGAATCCACGTCAGGGGGCCCACACCCTGTCCACGAGGGTGGGGGGCGCGCCCCCCTGCCTCGTGCGCCCCATGATGCTCCACCAACGTCCACCTTGACTCCATATATTCACTTTCGGGGAGAAAAAAATCAGAGAGAAGGATTCATCGCGTTTTATGATACGGAGCCGCCGCCAAGCCCTAAACTCTCTCGGGAGGGCTGATCTGGAGTCCGTTCGGGGCTCCGTAGAGGGGAATCCGTTGCCATCGTTATCATCAACCTTCCTCCATCACCAATTTCATGATGCTCACCGTCGTGCGTGAGTAATTCCATCGTAGGCTTGCTAGACGGTGATGGGTGGGATGAGATTTATCATGTAATCGAGTTAGTTTTGTTAGGGTTTTATCCATAGTATCCATTATGTTCTGAGATTGATGTTGCTATGACTTTGCTATGTTTAATGCTTGTCACTAGGGCCCGAGTGCCATGATTTCAGATCTGAACCTATTATGTTTTCATGAATATATGTGAGTTCTTGATCCTATCTTGCAAGTCTATAGTCACCTATTATGTGTTACGATCTGTTGACCCCGAAGTGACAATAATCGGGATACTTACCGGTGATGACCGTAGTTTGAGGAGTTCATTAATTCACTATGTGTTGATGCTTTGGTCCGGTACTGTATTAAAAGGAGGCCTTAATATCCCTTAGTTTCCAATAGGTCCCCGCTGCCATGGGAGTGTAGGACAAAAGATGTGAAAGGATCGATATAGTTGACTAGAGGGGGGGTGAATAGGCAACTAACAATTTTAAGCTTTCTTTACCAAATTAAACTTTGCATCAAAGTAGGTTGTCTAGATGTGCAACTAGGTGAGCGACCTATATGATGCAACAACAAGCACACAAGCAAGCAAGGGAAGTAACACAAATAAGCTTGCACAAGTAAAGGTACGAGATAACCAAGAGTGGAGCCGGTGAAGACGAGGATGTGTTACCGAAGTTTTTTCCTTTTGAGGGGAAGTACGTCTCTGTTGGAGCAGTGTGGAGGCACAATGCTCCCCAAGAAGCCACTAGGGCCATCGTATTCTCCTCACGCCCTCACACAATGCGAGATGCCGTGATTCCACTATTGGTGCCCTTGGAGGCGGCGACCGGACCTTTACAAACAAGGTTGGGGCAATCTCCCCAATTTAATAGGAGGCTGCCAACAACACCACGAAGCTTCACCACAATGGACTATGGCTCCATGGTGACCTCAACCGTCTAGGGTGCTCAAGCACCTAAGAGTAACAAGATCCGCTAGGGATTAGTGGGGGAATCAAATTTCTCTTGGTGGAAGTGTAGATCGGGGCCTTCTCAACCAATCCCGGGCAAATCAATAAGTTTGATTGGCTAGGGAGAGAGATCAGGCAAAAATGGAGCTTGGAGCATTAATGGAGCTTTGGGGGAAGAGATAAGTCAACTTTGGGGAAGAAGACCCCCTTATATAGTGGGGGAAACAATCGAATCGTTACCCCCTGAACAGCCCCACAAAGGGCGGTACTACCACTGGGACTGCGGTACTACCGCTCCCCCATGCGGTACTGCCGATCGGACCCCTGCGCTGTACTACCGCGGTGGTAGGGCGGTACTACCGCTCTCGAGCGGCACTACCGCATCTACTACCGCTGCTTAGTGCCGCACAATCCGACACGAGAGGGACCCCCTCGAATCAACTCGGTAGGAGCCCGGTGCCGCAGCAGTACTATGGCTGAGGACCCATAGGCGGTACTACCGCTGCCGAGCGGTACTGCTGCCTGTGGCTCTTGAGCGGTACTACCGCTGGGACCCAAAACAAGCACAAGGAAGGGGAATGAGCTCTCCATTGAAGCGGAAAGGCTCAAAGGGTGTGAAAAGGATGTACGTATTGATTCCACCCTAGCCTTACCAAAACGGACCCCCTCTTGATAGTACAGTGCCTCCTACGAAACTAGTCCACCAAAATAAAAACGAAAGAGCTACACCATCTTGAATAACACTCTGAGGGGAAAGAAATCATCTCGTGCCAAAGGATGAAACTCTGAAATGCTCAAAGCACATGATTAGTCCGCAAACATGTTGCTCAATCACCAAAGCTACATCGAGAGAGATATGGCTTAACAAGATGTCATGCAAGTTCTTTTCCATAAGCACGTATGACTATATTCGGAATATATGCCTACATTACATTGATGAACTGGAGCTAGTTCTATGTCACCCTATGTTATAACTGTAGCTTGATTGATCGCATCCGACATAATTATCCATCACTGATCCAATGCCTACGAGCTTTTCATATATTGTTCTTCGCTTATTTACTTTTCATGCTCCTGCTTTCTTTGACTTTCAGGCAAAACATGAGATATGTTATAATCAGGGAGGAGGCGGACGAGTACGAGAGGAGGACGGAGGCCTCCAAGCTGCAACTCTTCAGGCAGTAGTTGATGCATCTCAGTATGACCCCAGCTTCAACTTCGGATACCTACCAGTCCATCCATGGGCATAGACCAACTTAGGCCAAAAGCCTAAGCTTGGGGGAGTACATATCTCTCGCCGACATTACATTCATGTTCACACACTCATGCCAGTTGCCGGTGCTCATACTTTTTCATTGTATCATCCATGCTAGTTTATTTTTATTTTCTCACTTTCTTCCTGTGTGTTTGAAAAACCCTTAGGAAAACCAAAAAAATAGTTGTAGCTTTTAGTTAGTTTACTTTTCATGCCTATAGTAGTAGTAATTAAAAAGAAAACCCAAAAAGATTTAATGTTCTTATTTTGCTTGTTGGGAGCTTTCCCATGTAAATAGTTTTGTTTTATTTCTTTCCTTTGGGGGTCGAGAGGAGAAGACCATAATGAAAATGTTGAGTGGCTCTCATATGCATTATTGTTGATCTAACAAAGAGGCCATATTACCTTGTCTTCTCCCTTGAATTGAATGCTTGCAGATACCAGCTTAGTCCAATGCATGTGCACTATTATTATTTTCCACACTATTCGGTCGTGCAAGTGAAAGGCAATAATGATGATTATATGATGAACTGATTGAGATGAGAAAAGCTGGTATGAACTCGACCTCTCTTGTTTTTGTAAATATGATTAGTCCATCGTTCCTGATTCAGCCTATTATGGATGAAACATGTTTGCAATGACAATTAGAGATTATAGTTGCTTATGCCACACTTAATTAGCTAGGAGTTTATAATGGTTTACCTTGCGTGCTAACATGCTATTAAAATGGTTGTGATGTGGTATGATGGGGTGGTATCCTCCTTTGAACGATTCAAGTGGCCCGACTTGGCACATGTTCACGCATGTAGTTGTAACAAAATCAACATAGCCTCCATGATATTTATGTTCATGGTGAATTATATCTGTCGGTGTCAAAACCGGCGGATCTCGGGTAGGGGGTCCCGAACTGTGCGTCTAAGGCGGATGGTAACAGGAGGCGGGGGACACGATGTTTACCCAGGTTCGGGCCCTCTTGATGGAGGTAATACCCTATGTCCTGCTTGATTGATCTTGATGATATGAGTATTACAAGAGTTGATCTACCACGAGATCGTAGAGGCTAAATCCTAGAAGCTTGCCTATGGTATTATTGTTGTTGTCCTACGGACTAAACCCTCCGGTTTATATAGACACCGGAGGGGGCTAGGGTTACACAGAGTCAGTTACAAGGAAGGATATCTACATATCTGTATTGCTAAGCTTGCCTTCCACGCCAAGGAGAGTCCCATCTGGTCATGGGACGAAGTCTTCAATCTTGTATCTTCATAGTCCAACAGTCCGGCTATCCAGAGACCCCCTAATCCAGGACTCCCTCAGTAGCCCCTGAACCAGGCTTCAATGACGATGAGTCCGGCGCGCAGATTTGTCTTCGGCATTGCAAGGCGGGTTCTTCTTCCGAATACTCCATAGAAGATTTTGAACACAAGAACAATGTCCGGCTCTGCAAAACAAGTTCCACATACCATCGTAGAGAGAATAATATTTCCACAAATCTAATCTGCTGACACGTTCAGCAACATGACATCATGTCATGGCCCGGTCATTATTCGAACCGTTTTTCTCAACCAGCACTACACATATCGCGAGGCAGTTTTCTTGACACGTCTTGTCGAAGCAGAGATAGTGTCCCCCTTATTACGGGATTCTCACAATACGGACATGGGTAACCCAATCATGCCCGCTGTTATGACTCCTCGATCTTAGGCAAGTCCCAAACGGCCACGAGGAGGACGCTTGATATTCACCCTCTTTATAAAGAGGCCAAGGCCTGTCTTTTTTCCCCTCTCGTGCTCAATCGAATCCTTCCCCCGCCTCGAGTTCCAACACCCAAGGCTCAGGTTAGGCACTTCGGACCTTCAACCATGTCTGGATCCAACCTTCAAGGTCGGTGGATGCCTTCCTCTATCATAGAGGAAGACATCAAGAAGCTAAGAGAGGCCAGGTATTTGACCGGCGAAATCTCGCACAGGCTGCCTGCTCGAGGGCAGGTCATTCCCACTCCCGAACCCGGCGAGAGTGTTGTATTCATCTCTCACTTCCTCCGAGGGCTAGGCCTCGCTCTGGATCCCTTTGTTAGGGGGCTCATGTTCTATTATGGGCTGGATTTCTATGACCTGGCCCCGGATTCCCTCCTTCACATCTCGTCGTTCATCGTCGTGTGTGAGGCCTTCCTCCACATTACCCCCCACTTCGGCATGTGGCTCAAGACTTTCAATGTGAAGCCAAAGATGATCGAGGGGCGACACGCAGAGTGCGGAGGTGCTGTAATAAGCAAAGGCACCGATGTTCCATGGCCAAAAGGTTCCTTCCCAGAGGTGTCCAGTTTATGGCAACGGGAGTGGTTTTATATCACGGCTCCCCGGAGTACCAAGTGGGTGGCCGCCCCTGCCTTTCGCTCGGGCCCCCCACCACAACTGACGTCATGGATCAACAAGGGGCTGGACTGGGGGCCAGTAAATGATGTGCCGATATTGCAGAGTCACATCCGAGATCTCCTTGAGAGAGATGTCAGCCTGGTCACGGTAATGCAAGTCATGCTAGTTCGTCGAGTCCCGCCTTGCAAATGTCGACCCCTCCGTATGTGGGAATTCAACCCGGAAGGACCGCGAACTATTCAGCACTTCCTCGGCATGACACTCGAAGAGATGTACAAATTGTTCTTCGGACCACAAATAAAGTGTCCGGACACCACCGAGGATGCGGGTCTGAGCTGTAATCTCCCAGATACCCAAGTAAGTAATCCCATGGCCGAACACGCTGTATTTTTATTTATCACAACATCATTCTGAAAAGTCGCTCTTTGACCAGGACTGGGTAACAAAGGCGAAGATGATCAGGTGTTCGCCCCCCCTTCCCTAAGGCTCGGCCGATCCAGTGCTAGCCAGAATGCTCGAGCCGGCGCCTTATCAGGCGCCCTCAGGGGAAGATAAAGGGGGGGAATAAAGAGGCTGAAAGTAGGCCTCACTCATTATTCATCCAAACCAGGGGAATTAGCGCCTCCGTGAAGGAGGATAACCAGGGAGAAGAATCTGAAATTCCCTCTCCCCAAGGAAGGAAGAGGACCACCTCTGAAGACCCGGAAACAAGGGTTTCCAAACGGGGTAAGAAATCTTTGCCAGAGGGTCCTGCCTCGGAGGGTACTCTTGCCGCACAGTTCCCGCAAGGGGATCAGCCCTGTACCGAGCTGTAAGTAAACAAAACGTACTTAATAGTAAAAATATCCTACATTACTTCGGAAGACAATAACCGAAGCATATATCTTGTAGTTCGGATCGTAGCCCTTCTCGACAGAGTTCGTCTTTGGGGGATCTTCTTCTGGTGATGATGGACAGCGAAACACCTCCCCATGCCACCCCGTCTCATGAGGCGGGCGACCCTGAAGTGTCGTCGCGGAGGGTTTCTCCTGATCCGCCAAGGCCAGAGGGTAATCCTTCGGCCACCCAAAGTCCTTAGTATTCGGCTCCTAAAGAGAGCAACAGAAAGAGTACGGAACCATCCGGTGTGTGATCGGACGCACTGAAGGATCTTCTGGAGCAAGCGGCCATCTCAGAAGCGCATCGTACGCTAATGGGTATGGTGATTGAGAAGATTTCATCCGCCGAAAGCAGGTTGCATGAAGCTTTTATGAGTCTGCTGAAAGGCTTTGAGGTACATGAAATAGTGTATGTTTTTGACAGTACCGCACACGTTAGGTGTGCCCTATGCAGATAGTAGCCCCTGAGACTCTGGTTGCCGTCGAGAACGGCGACAAACAGGGGATCATAGTCCCAAGTAATAAACAGGCCGCCTTCATGTGCAGGTGGCTGAAGGTCCGGTGGCTAGCCGGACTGGTGAGTTTGCCGAGCTGAAGCGGCAATTTGATGCGGCAGATGCCGACATCGTGCTTGTAAACAAGCGACTCAACGAGGCACAGGGTATGTGATTTCTCCGCTGATCAACACATAGTAAGAGGAGCATGATGCTAGTATCTTTAATATGTTGTGACTGCAGATGGAGCTGCCGCCATGGAGACCCTTCGGGCGGAACTTGCCCGAGCCAAGGAACAAGCCAGGAATAGTGATGCGGCCGCTCTAAAGGCGGTCGAAGAGCTGAGGGCCGAACAGGCTGCGCATTGCCGAAGCAAGGAAAAAATAGCCAAGATGGCCGTTGAGTTGAAAGATGCTGCCGACCGTTCCTAGCTTCTTGAAAAAGAAAGCCGAGCGAAGGCGACGGACCTGGAGAAGGCATGGTAGCAGCCAAGGAAGCCCGCTCTAAAATCAGAGCGGTGAAGGAGCTGTGTCAAGCTGGAGATATCGCGGCTGGGAAGCCCTTTTTGTTGCGGACGAAGTTCGGAGATCCGAAGTATGCCCCTCTTGATCAACTATGGAGTTCTGCAGATGCATACGTGGATTTGGCAGCCAGCGCTGCTAATGCGGCCGAGTACTTCAAGGATCAAAAAGATCGTGAAGTGGAAAGGCTATTCTGGTCATAGTTCCATGTTCCAGTGCATCTGCTGCTGTTATATGAGCGAATGGCCGAGTGGGCCGAGCTCCATGGGTTGTCCGGGCTTGCCATGAGGTCTGTTGTGGATCATCTGTGGCCGAAAGGGCCAAGGCCGAATAGTTATTTTAGTTTAGTGCAACAGTTCCTTAGTGTTGTGCCGCACATCGACGCTATGAAGAGGTCGGTGTGCATAGAGGGTGCGCGTATGGCACTTGCCCGTGTCAAGACATACTAGGCAGAGATGGAGGCCACCGCTATTGCAACCCAGAGTTCGGCCATAGGCCGAGTATCTGCCGAGCACTACTTTGAAGAAGTCCTTGAAGGCGCTCGTTCAATAGAGGCTCAGTGCTTGCTACCTCTTTTAGCTCTGCGTTGGTTTTCCTCGAAGAGGAAGGGATGATGCAGCAAAGTAGCGTAAGTATTTCCCTCAGTTTTTGAGAACCAAGGTATCAATCCAGTAGGAGGCTACGCGTGAGTCCCTCGCACCTGCACAAAACAAATAAATCCTCGCAACCAACGCAAATAGGGGTTGTCAATCCCTATAGGGCCACTTACGAGAGTGAGATCTGATAGATATGATAAGATAATATTTCTGGTATTTTTTATGATAAAGATGCAAAGTAAAATTATAATACTTCAAGCATACTAACTAAGCAATTATGTCTTCTCAAAATAACATGGCCAAAGAAAGTTCATCCCTACAAAATCATATGGTTTAGTCATGTTTCATTTTCGTCACACAAGAATGATATCATCATGCACAACCCCGATGACAAGCCAAGCAATTGTTTCATACTTTAGTAATCTCAAACCTATAAACTTTCACGCAATATATGAGCGCGAGCCATGGACATAGCACTATAGGTGGAATAGAATATAATGAGGGGGTTATGTGGAGAAGACAAAAAGGAGGAAGTCTCACATCAACGAGGCTAATCAATGGGATATGGAGATGCCCACCGATTGATGTTAATGCAAGGAGTAGGGATTTCCATGCAGCGGATGCACTAGAGCTATAAATGTATGAAAGTTCAACAAAAGAAACTAGTGGGTGTGCATCCAACTGTTGGGGAACGTAGTAATTTCAAAAATTTCCTACGTACGCGCAAGATCATGGTGATGCATAGCAACAAGAGGGGAGAGTGTTGTCTACGCACCCTCGTAGACCGATAGCGGAAGCGTTATAACAACGTGGTTGATGTAGTCGTATGTCTTCACGATCCGACCGATCAGGTACCGAACGCACGGCACCTCTGAGTTCAGCACACGTTCATCCCGATGATGTCCCTCGAACTCCGATCCAGCCGAGTGTTGAGAGAGAGTTTCGTCAGCACGACGGCATGGTGACGATGTTGATGTTCTACCGACGCAGGGCTTCGCCTAAGCACCGCTACAGTATTATCGAGGTGAAATATGGTGGAGGGGGGCACCGCACACGGCTAAGAGATCCAAGGGATCAATTTTTGTGTCTATGGGGTGCCCCCTGCCCTCGTATATAAAGGAGGGGAGGAGGAGAGGGCCGGGCAAGGGGAGAGGCACGCCCAAGGGGGGCAATCCTACTCCAAGTAGGATTCCCCCTTCTTTTCTAGTCCAAGTAGGAGAGGAGAAGGAAGGGAAGGAGAAGGAAGGAGAAGGAGGAAAAGGAGGAAAGGGGGGCTGGCCCCCTAGTCCAATTCGGTTTGGGCTAGGGGGGCCGCGTGCCCTGCCTCCTCTCTTCCACCACTTGGCCCATGAGGCCCATTGCTTCTTCCTCGTATTCCCATAACTCCCCGGTACCCCTAAAAATACCCGAATGACTCGGAACCTTTCCGATGTATGAATATAGTCGTCCAATATATCGATCTTTACATCTCGACCATTTCGAGACTCCTCGTCATGTCCCCGATCTCATCCGGGACTCCGAACTTCTTCGGTACTTCAAAACTCATAAACTCATAATATAACTGTCATCGAAACTTTAAGCGTGCGGACCCTACGGGTTCGAGAACTATGTGGGAGGGCATTCTTTGCCAGGGACCCTCCAATGGATGGTGTTTTTGCTGCCTAGCGACGATCAGGACTAAATTGTTCAGTTGAGTCTCTGTGACGCGAGAAGGAACCCAGTTGCACTCATATACTTGCTTGGCCATGATGAAATCTACAAGATAGGTGATTCCGGTTCAAGAATGCATTGATTAAAGTACACTGGTATGTACAATGTTAAGCCGGAGACAGCTCTATCTAAACCGGAGTTTTATGAAGCAACAACATCTGGCAGTTCAACAAGGGGACTAATGGTATATACCGGTTTGGCAATTTTTTCTACAAAGTTAAACCGCCTGGTCTAAACATTGAAGCAGTCGAGATTGCAGATGAGTAAGTATGCAAAAACAGGTTTCACAAGATTATACTACAGCGTTGGATCTGGAACATGTTCATAAAAGAGATAAAAATTCAAGGCCCAAAAGGAGCAGTGCCGAATCAATGAGCCATCGCTACGGATAAGATCTATGGTCTTAATATGCGAAAGTGAAAACAGAGGGTAAAAACTACTGCTACACAAAAGCAAAGATTCACAGACTCGTCTAAAGATCTAGCATATGAACAAGGAGCAGGCGATGAACACTAGAGAGCATGGAAACCCTAGAACAGATCTATAATGAAAAAGATAGAAGACTTACCGAAGCTGAGGAAGACACGGAAGGTCGCCGCGGTGCTCTGGTACGCTCAGGGTGATGCAGCGGCCAAGGTTGGTGCAGTAGTTGACGGCGGCGGCGGAGCTCCGAAGCTGGGCGACGCGAGCAAGACGAAGCAGAAGGGCACGAAGGGGAAAAAAGAAATGACCCTTTGGTCCTATTTATAAAGAAAGGGACATGTGTCAGGCGCGAGAATCAAGGGGCCATGAATTTGGAAACGGAGATGTCGCCTCGATTGTCGCAGATCTATTAAACAAGAAGGTATCATGGATAGTTTCTTTATGATAGATGACGTCACTCCGGTTTACAGTAATCAGTGAAGATGATATCACGGTAGTTCACCAAACTACAAGAAGATGTTGAAGATGAAGTTTTTGCTAAAGGATTGACATGAACCTGTTCAAATCAATCTGGGGCCTAATGTTGGGGATATTACTACTCGGCGTAAACCGGCCTATCTGGGCCAGGTTAACTTCATCAGTAGTTAAGTATGTTAAAGCCCATGAAGGTAGATGAGGGCTTAAATCCCATGATCGGTTTAAGGCCTGTAGCCGTAAACCGGCGTCGGTATGTAAACTTGTATTGTAAGTTAGGAATAAGTAGAGACCAAACCGAAAACGTATATGAGCCGGTGTTGGGACTCTGTAAACCGACGGGCGTCACCCATGTATATAAGGGGACGACCTGGCGGCGGTTCAAGGAGAACAGACAACAACTCGAGACTTAGGTGAAGCTTGTTTGCTCCCTAGTCATCGAAACCCCATCAATTCCATCACAACTAGACGTAGGCTTTTACCTTCATAGAAGGGGCCGAACTAGTATAAACTATCTTGCGTCCCTGTGTCCGCTTTAACCCCTTCAAGCTAACCCGTTGCGATGGCTCCACGACTAAGTCCTTTCACGAGGACATCTGCCGTGACAAAACCACGACACTACGGGTTCAAGAACTATGTAGACATGACCGAGACACGTCTCCGGTCAATAACCAATAGCGGAACCTGGATGCTCATATTGGCTCCCACATATTCTACGAAGATCTTTATCGGTTAGACCGCATAACAACATACGTTGTTCCCTTTGTCATCGGTATGTTACTTGCCCGAGATTCGATCGTTGGTATCTCAATACCTAGTTCAATCTCGTTACCGGCAAGTCTCTTTACTCGTTCCGTAATACATCATCCCGCAACTAACTTATTAGTTGCAATGCTTGCAAGGCTTAAGTGATGTGCATTACCGAGAGGGCCCAGAGATACCTCTCCGACAATCGGAGTGACAAATCCTAATCTCGAAATACGCCAACCCAACAAGTACCTTTGGAGACACCTGTAGAGCACCTTTATAATCACCCAGTTATGTTGTGACGTTTGGTAGCACACAAAGTGTTCCTCCGGTAAACGGGAGTTGCATAATCTCATAGTCATAGGAACATGTATAAGTCATGAAGAAAGCAATAGCAACATACTAAACGATCGGGTGCTAAGCTAATGGAATAGGTCATGTCAATCACCTCATTCTCCTAATGATGTGATCTCGTTAATCAAATGACAACTCATGTCCATGGTTAGGAAACATAACCATCTTTGATCAACGAGCTAGTCAAGTAGAGGCATACTAGTGACACTCTGTTTGTCTATGTATTCACACATGTATTATGTTTCCGGTTAATACAATTCTAGCATGAATAATAAACATTTAACATGAAATAAGGAAATAAATAATAACTTTATTATTGCCTCTAGGGCATATTTCCTTCAGTCTCCCACTTGCACTAGAGTCAATAATCTAGATCACATCACCATGTGATTGACATCGATAGTTCACATCATCATGTGATTAACACCCATAGTTCACATCGCCATGTGACCAACACCCAAAGGGTTTACTAGAGTCAATAATCTAGTTCACATCACTATGTGATTAATACCCAAAGAGTACTAAGGTGTGATCATGTTTTGCTTGTGAAAGAAGTCAACGGGTCTGCCATATTCAGATCCGTATGTATTTTGCAAATTTCTATGTCTACAATGCTCTGCACGAAGCTACTTTAGCTAATTGCTCCCACTTTCAATATGTATCCAGATGAAGACTTAGAGTTATCTGGATCAGTGCCAAAACTTGTATCGACGTAACCCTTTTACGACGAACCTTTTGTCACCTCCATAATCGAGAAACATATCCTTATTCCACTAAGGATAATTTTGACCGTTCTCCAGTAATCTACTCCTAGATCACTATTGTATTCCCTTGCCAAAATCAGTGTAGGGTATACAATAGATCTGGTACACAGCATGGCATACTTTTATAGAACCTATGGCCGAGGCATAGGGAATGACTTTCATTCTCTTTCTATCTTCTGCCGTGGTCGGGTTTTGAGTCTTACTCAATTTCACACCTTGTAACACAGACAAGAATTCTTTCTTTGACTGTTCCATTTTGAAATACTTCAAAATCTTGTCAATGTATGTACTCATTGAAAAAACTTATCAAGCGTCTTGATCTATCTCTATAGATCTTGGTGCTCAATATGTAAGCAGCTTCACCGAGGTCTTTCTTTGAAAAACTCCTTTCAAACACTCCTTTATGCTTTGCAGAATAATTCTACATTATTTCCGATCAACAATATGTCATTCACATATACTTATCAGAAATGCTACAGTGCTCCCACTCACTTTCTTGTAAATACAGGCTTCACCGCAAGTCTGTATAAAACTATATGCTTTGATCAACTTATCAAAGCGTATATTCCAACTCCGAGATGCTTGCGCCAGTCCATAGATGGATCGCTGGAGCTTGCATATTTTGTTAGCACCTTTAGGATTGACAAAACCTTCTGGTTGCATCATATACAACTCTTCTTTAATAAATCCATTAGGGAATGCGGTTTTGTTTATCCATTTGCCAGATTTCATAAACATAAAATGCGGCAATTGCTAACATGATTCGGACAGACTTAAGCATCGCTACGGGTGAGAAGGTCTCATCATAGTTAATCCCTTGAACTTGTCGAAAACCTTTTGCGACAAGTCGAGCTTTGTAGACAGTAACATTACCGTCAGCATCAGTCTTCTTCTTGAAGATCCATTTATTCTCAATTGCTTGCCGATCATTGGGCAAGTCAACCAAAGTCCACACTTTGTTCTCATACATGGATCCCATCTCAGATTTCATGGCCTCAAGCCATTTCGTGGAATCTGGGCTCATCATCGCTTCCTCGTAGTTCGTAGGTTTGTCATGGTCAAGTAACATGACCTCCAGAACAAGATTACCATACCACTCTGGTGCGGATCTTACTCTGGTTTACCTACGAGATTCGGTAGTAACTTGATCTGAAGTTACATGATCATCATCATTAGCTTCCTCACTAATTGGTGTAGTAGTCACAAGAACAGATTTCTGTGATGAACTACTTTCCAATAAGGGAGAAGGTACAATTACCTTATCAAGTTCTACTTTCCTCCCACTCACTTCTTTCGAGAGAAAATCCTTCTCCAGAAAGGATCCATTATAAGCAATGAATGTCTTGCCTTAGGATCTGTGATAGAAGGTGTACCCAACAGTCTCCTTTGGGTATCCTATGAAGACATATTTCTCCGATTTGGGTTTGAGCTTATCAGGATGAAACCTTTTCATATAAGCATCACAACCCAAACTTTAAGAAACGACAACTTTGGTTTCTTGCCAAACCACATTTCAGATTGTGTCATCTCAACGGACTTAGATGGTGCCCATTTTTAACGTGAATGCAGCTGTCTTTAATGCATAACCCTAAAACGATAGTGGTAAACCGGTAAGAAACATCATAGATTGCACTATATCCAATAAAGTACAGTTATGATGTTCGGACACACCATTATGCTGTGGTGTTCGAGGTGGCATGAGTAGTGAAACTATTTCACATTGTTTTAACTAAAGACCAAACTCGTAACTCAAATAAT
The DNA here is from genome assembly GCF_018294505.1 of Triticum aestivum. Taxonomy (NCBI): domain Eukaryota; kingdom Viridiplantae; phylum Streptophyta; class Magnoliopsida; order Poales; family Poaceae; genus Triticum; species Triticum aestivum. Next base: position 584,611,198 of record NC_057800.1, read on the forward strand.
CTTCTCCACGATTAGATCGTAGAAACTTTATTTTCTTGTTACGATGATTTTCCACTTCACTTTGAAATTATATGAATTTTTCAAATGTTTCAGACTTCTTATTTCATTAAGTAGATATACCCATATCTGCTCAAATCATCTATGAAGGTCAGAAAATAATGATACCTGTTGCAAGCCTTAATATTCATCGGACCACATACATCAGTATGTATGATTTCCAACAAATCTGTTGCTTGCTCCATTGTTCCGGAGAACGGCGTTTTAGTCATCTTGCCCAAGAGACATGGTTCACAAGCATCAAGTGATTCCAAAATCCCATCAGCATGGAGTTTCTTCATGTGCTTTACACCAATATGACTTAAACGGTAGTGCCACAAATAAGTTGCACTATCATTATTAACTTTGCATCTTTTGGCTTCAGTATTATGAATATGTGTATCACTACGATTGAGATCCAACAAACCATTTTCGTTGGTGTGTATGACCATAGAAGGTTTTATTCATGTAAACAGAACAACAATTGTTCTCTAACTTAAATGAATAACCGTATTGCAATAAACATGATCAAATCATATTCATGCTCAACGCAAACACCAAATAACACTTATTTAGTTTCAACACTAATCCCAAAAGTATAGGGAGTGTGTGATGATGATCATATCAATCTTGGAACCACTTCCAACACACATCGTCACTTCACCCTTAACTAGACTCTGTTCATTCTGCAACTCCCGTTTCGAGTTACTACTCTTAGCAACTGAACCAGTATCAAATACCGAGGGGTTGCTATGAACACTAGTAAAATACACATCAATAATCTGTATATCAAATATACCTTTGTTCATTTTGCCATCCTTCCTATCCGCCAAATACTTGGGGCAGTTCCGCTTACAGTGACCAGTTCCTTTGCAGTAGAAGCATTTAGTCTCAGGCTTAGGACCAGACTTGGGTTTCTTCACTTGAGCAGCAACTTGCTTGCCGTTCTTCTTGAAGTTCCCCTTCTTCCCTTTGCCCTTTTCTTGAAACTAGTGGTCTTGTCAACCATCAACACTTGATGTTTTTCTTGATTTCTACCTTCGTCGATTTTAGCATCACGAAGAGTTTGGGAATCATTTCTGTTATCCCTTGCATATTATAGTTCATCACGAAGTTCTACTAACTTGGTGATGGTGACTAGAGAATTCTGTCAATCACTATCTTATCTGGAAGATTAACTCCCACTTGATTCAAGCGATTGTAGTACCCAGACAATCTGAGCACCTGCTCACTGTTTGAGCTATTCTCCTCCATCTTTTAGCTATAGAACTTGTTGGAGACTTCATATCTCTCAACTAGGGTATTTGCTTGAAATATTAACTTCAACTCCTAGAACATCTCATATGGTCCATGACGTTCAAAACGTCTTTGAAGTCCCGATTCTAAGCCGTTAAGCATGGTGCACTAAACTATCAAGTAGTCATCATATTGAGCTATTGTCAAAAACGTTCATAACGTCTGCATCTGCTCCTGCAATAGGTCTGCCACCTAGCGGTGCATCAAGGACATAATTCTTCTGTGCAGCAATGAGGATAAACCTCAAATCACGGATCCAATCCGCATCATTGCTACTAACATCTTTCAACATAGTTTTTCTCTAGGAACATATCAAAATAAACATAGGGAAGCAACAATGCGAGCTATTGATCTACAACATAGATATGCTAATACTACCAGGACTAAGTTCATGATAATTTAAGTTCAATTAATCATATTACTTAAGAACTCCCACTTAGATAGACATCCCTCTAATCATCTAAGTGATCACGTGATCCATATCAACTAAACCATGTCCGATCATCACGTGAGATTGAGTAGTTTCAATGGTGAACATCAATATGTTGATCATATCTACTATATGATTCACGCTCGACCTTTCGGTCTCTGTATTCCGAGGCCATATCTGTTATATGCTAGGCTCATCAAGTTTAACCTGAGTATTCTGCGTGTGCAACTGTTTTGCACCCGTTGTATTTGAACGTAGAGCCTATCACACCCGATCATCATGTGGTGTCTCAGCACGAAGAACTTTCGCAACGGTGCATACTCAGGGAGAACACTTTTACTATGATAATTTAGTGAGGGATCATCTTATAATGCTGCCGTCAATCAAAGCAAGATAAGATGTATAAAAGATAAACATCACATGCAATCAATATAAGTGATATGATATGGCCATCATCATCTTGTGCTTGTGATCTCCATCTTCAAAGCACCGTCATGATCACCATCGTCACTGGCGCGACACCTTGATCTCCATCGTAGCATCGTTGTCATCTCGCCAATCTTATGCTTCTACGACTATCGCTACCGCGTAGTGATAAAGTAAAGCATTATAGGGCGATTGCATTGCATACAATAAAGCGACAACCATATGGCTCCTGCCAGTTGCCGATAACTCGGTTACAAAACATGATCATCTCATACAATAAAATTTAGCATCATGTCTTGACCATATCACATCACAACATGCCCTGCAAAAACAATTTAGACGTCCTCTACTTTGTTGTTGCAAGTTTTACGTGGCTGCTACGGGTTAAGCAAGAACCAATCTTACCTACGCATCAAAACCACAACGATAGTTTGTCAAGTTGGTGCTGTTTTAACCTTCGCAAGGACCGGGCGTAGCCACACTTGGTTCAACTAAAGTTGGAGAAACTGACACCCGCCAGCCACCTGTGTGCAAAGCACGTCGGTAGAACCAGTCTCGCGTAAGCGTACGCGTAATGTCGGACCGGGCCGCTTCATCCAACAATACCGCCGAACCAAAGTATGACATGATGGTAAGCAGTATGACTTATATCGCACACAACTCACTTGTGTTCTACTCGTGCATATAACATCAACACATAAAACCTTGGCTTGGATGCCACTGTTGGGGAACGTAGTAATTTCAAAAATTTCCTACGCACACGCAAGATCATGGTGATGCATAGCAACGAGAGGGGAGAGTGTTGTCTACGTACCCTCGTAGACCGATAGCGGAAGCGTTATAACAACGCGGTTGATGTAGTCGTACGTCTTCACGATCTGACCGATCAAGTACCGACGCACGGCACCTCCGAGTTCAGCACATGTTCAGCCCGATGACGTCCCTCGAATTTCGATCTAGCCGAGTGTTGAGAGAGAGTTTCGTCAGCACGACGGCATGGTGATGATGTTGATGTTCTACCGACGCAGGGCTTCGCCTAAGCACCGCTACAGTATTATCGAGGTGAAATATGGTGGAGGGGGGCACCGCACACGGCTAAGAGATCCAAGGGATCAATTGTTGTGTCTATGGGGTGCCCCCTGCCCCCGTATATAAAGGAGGGGAGGAGGAGAGGGCCGGCCAAGGGGAGAGGCGCGCCCAAGGGGGGCAATCCTACTCCAAGTAGGATTCCCCCTTCTTTCCTAGTCCAAGTAGGAGAGGAGGAGGAAGGGAAGGAGAAGGAAGGAGAAGGAGGAAAAGGAGGAAAGGGGGGCTGGCCCCCAAGTCCAATTCGGTTTGGGCTAGGGGGGCCGCGCGCCCTGCCTCCTCTCTTCCACCACTTGGCCCATGAGGCCCATTGCTTCTTCCTCGTATTCCCATAACTCCCCGGTACCCCCGAAAATACCTGAATGACTCGGAACCTTTCCGATGTACGAATATAGTTATCCAATATATCGATCTTTATGTCTCGACCATTTCGAGACTCCTCGTCATGTCCCCGATCTCATCCGGGACTCCGAACTTCTTTGGTACATCAAAACTCATAAACTCATAATATAACTGTCATCGAAACTTTAAGCATGTGGACCCTACGTGTTGGGGATATTACTAATGGGCGTAAACCGGCCTATCTGGGCCGGGTTAACTTCATCAGTAGTTAAGTATGTTAAAGCCCATGAAGGTAGATGAGGGCTTAAAGCCCATGATCGGTTTAAGGCCTGTAGCCGTAAACCGGCGTCGGTATGTAAACTTGTATTGTAAGTTAGGAATAAGTAGAGACCAAACCGAACCCGTATATGAGCCGGTGTTGGGACTCTGTAAACCGATGGGCGTCACCCATGTATATAAGGGGACGACCCGGCGGCGGTTCAAGGAGAACAGACAACAACTCGAGACTTAGGTGAAGCTTGTTTGCTCCCTAGTCATCGAAACCCCATCAATTCCATCACAACTAGACGTAGGCTTTTACCTTCATAGAAGGGGCCGAACTAGTATAAACTATCTTGCGTCCCTGTGTCCGCTTTAACCCCTTCAAGCTAACCCGTTGTGATGGCTCCACGACTAAGTCCTTTCACGAGGACATCTGCCGTGACAAAACCACGACAGTTGGCGCCCACCGTGGGGCTATCGCACGATGGTTTCAAGTTCTTGGAGAGCCGCTTTGAAGGACTCGAGGGCTACGCTGTGGGCCGGATGACTAAGGGTCATCGCGGCAAGCTCTACATCGACGATGCAGGCTGGGGCCCCGAGGCCGACTCAATTGAGTACGGGTACCGGGTCCCCTTTGGTGGCATACACGTTTTCATCGGCAAGATCGGTGAACCGGGCCCTAAGCCGGATATCTGCACCGACCCCGTCAAAACGGCTCAGCGTGCGCGATCCGCCTGGGTTAAACCGGCCGTGAAGTGTGCCTTCGTGGGAGTCGTCCATGGAGGAAGTTATGAGGATGGATCGGAATCTCGCGGCGAGACCGTCGTTTATTCCGGCGACGAGTCATCAACTGGAGAAATCGAATCTTTGTATCAGCTACAAGATGGCTGGATTGGGGACTGTTCCGATGGCGATAGTATTCCGGACCCCTCTGATCTACCCAACCGAGTTGGAATATTCATGGCCGGCACACAAGCAGCGCTTCATTCTTCGACCGCTGCGCCAATAACCTCCGGTTCAGTAGCGGCGACGGCTGCCGGGGTAGGAGGCTCTGTACGCCCGCTGGCTCAAGCTCTATCAAATCTATTTGATGCATTGGCTATGCTTATGGCAGAAGCTAACCCAGCGGATCAGGACATCCACAACGTGGAGATTGCAAAGGTGAGGGAACAAATCACCCAGGCCAAGGCGGACCTGGTAGCTGAGGATGCCAGGATGACCGCAGAGCGGGTCGCTTTAGACGCACAAGCCTACAGGCTCATGTTGGACCAGAACGCGTCGCATGAAGTCATGAAGAGGCAGTACCGATCCCGTTTGCCTTCAGTTTTCGAGGCCAGAGACCTTTTCAACACCCCAGGAGCAGGAACCAGTAATCCGCTGGAGGTAAACCGGGCGGAAGCTCCTGGGACCGGCGCACCGGTTTAGCCCCGTCTAATGGATCTGCCTCGTCAAAACACTGTTATACCTCAGGCTGTTTCAACACCTCCGGGTCACTACTCCAATCCGATGGACAATCTCGTTGCCGCTGCTGCACGGCTGGAGGCCATTCCAATTGAAGGTGACTCGTCGCAGGCGGTAGAGACGCGACGGGTCAAGGAGCTTCTTAGGATAGCTTTGGTCCAACAGGAAGCATACTCGTACAGCCGCGACCGGATCCACTCGACCCCTCGTCCAAGCCGGAGCTATAGCAGGCATATGGATGAACCAGCAGTGTCAAGTAATGAACGACGTGGAGCACCCCGCGGCAACAACCCGGCGGGTGGTGCTGATAACACTCAGGAAGTGGTGGACCGGGCCCGAGCGCGCAGGGAGGCCGAGTTAGCCGCACAGTATCAGGCTCGGCAGCTTACGCCGGTTCGTCCAACTATCTCGGTTGAACCTGGTGTTACTTCTCGTTCTTTGGGGGTGCCTTGCCTTGTCCCCGCTTTACGCAATGTGCATCTGCCCAAGGATTTCAAAGGCCCGCGCAAGGTACCAAATTACACGGCGGATCAACCTCCAGAGACATGGGTGGAGAGCTATGAGATGGCCATGGAGATGCTTGATGTGGATGATGTGGCATGTGCGAAATACTTCACCATGATGCTCGAAGGAACGGCCCGTACTTGGCTAAAAAGCTTACCAGCCAATTCTATCAGTTCATGGGCCCAATTACGAGCCCGGTTTATCAGTAATTTCAAGGATACATGTAAGCAGCCTATGTCGATAGTGGACTTAGCTGCCTGCGTCCAGGAGGAAGGAGAATCGATGACTCATTGGGTGCGCCGGGTCTCACAAGTGTTGCATTCATCAGACCGCATCAACGCTGACACTGCAGTCATAACCTTAGAAGGCAACTGCGGTTTGGGCCCCTAAAGCTGAAGTTGGGACGGATGAAGCGCCATTGCACTGACATGGGGACCCTCATGGCTGCCTTGGTAAAGTATGCTGATTATGATAGTACCAAGGATCCCGAATCTGATGATGACAAGGCAGGGAAGGGAAAGAGGAACAACAACTCCAAAGGTTAGCAGCATCACTCGGCAGGCAATGGCAGCGGAGGCAAGCGTAAGCGGATGGTAACATGGACTTTGTGGCTAATACCAACGTGCAGGACAAGGGCCAGCGACGCAAGGGTAAACCACCAAATCACAGTGGGGCACCCAACCCTAACCCGGACCGCCTAAATTATCTACTGAACCAGCCCCGTCCAAGACATGGGACGAAGGAGGTGCCAGCAAACCACCTTTGGAAGGATTGCTACATTATGCAAGAGTTCAAGAATTCTAACGCTTTCCGGTATGATCAGGGCTCCGGCGGTGGCTCAGGATCCGGGCCGGGATACGGTGGAGGAAATTCCGGTTCAGGATTTAATGGTAATCTGGGCGGACATAACAATCAAAATAATCAGAACAGCCAGGGTGGTTACAACCAGCAGCAGCAACAGTCGGGTTACCAGAGCAACCCAAAGCAGTTGAATAGTGGGCAGTACCATGTCTTCACCACTAGCTTGGACAAGCGAGACCGGAAGGTTCAGAGGCGGGCAGTCAACTCTGTTAAACCGGCCGTGCCCCGTTATATACGCTGGTCTGAACAGCCAATCATATGGAGCAGAGAGGATCACCCTCCCCAGGTTGATAATCCAGGTCAGTTGGCTCTGATGGTGGCACCTCAGGTGGGAGGTTACAAGTTCACCAAGGTGCTCATGGATGGAGGGAGCAGCATTAATATCTTGTACTATGAGACCTTCCGTCGTATGGGACTAACAGATAAAAATCTCAAACCGTCCAATACGGTGTTCCACGGTGTGGTACCTGGCAGGTCAGCATATCCTATTGGTAAGATAGCTCTGGAAGTGGCCTTTGGAGATGATCATGATTCCAGGTCGGAAACATTGACGTTTGAAGTGGTGAAAATCCAAAGTCCATATCACGCCCTGTTTGGGTGACCGGCCTACGCCAAGTTTATGGCACGGCCCTATTATGTGTATTTGCAGCTCAAGATGCCGGGTCACAAGGGGACAATAACGGTTCACGGAAGCCGTAAAATCGCTTTGGAGTGCGAGGAAGGAGATGCGGCCTACGCAGAGTCGGTTTGTGCCACCGAGGAGCTGAAGTATTATAAGGACAATGTTGATCTGGCGAACATGACTCCATTAAAGAAGCCAACCACGGAGAATGATCCGGCCCTGAAGTTCAAATCGGCAGCTGAAACTAAGCTTGTTGACTTCGTGCCTGGCGATTCGTCCAAGCAGTTCAGCATCAGTGCCAACTTGGATCTGAAATAGGAAAGCGCGCTCATCGAGTTCATCCGTGAGAATCGGGACATTTTTGCATGGAAGCCCTCTGACATGCCAGGTGTACCGAGGCAACTCGCTGAGCACACCTTTAATGTGGATCCTAAATACAAACCGGTGAAACAATTCCTCTGCCGGTTTAACGAAGAAAGACGCAAAGCGATTGGAGAAGAGGTAGCCAGGCTCTTAGCAGCTGGCTTTATTATTGAAGTTTTCCACCCTGAGTGGCTTGCCAATCCGGTGCTGGTCCTTCAGAAAAATAGCACCTGGCGCATGTGTGTGGATTACACAGATCTTAATAAGGCTTGTCCAGCAGATCCTTTTCCCCTCCCCCGTATTGATCAAATTATTGATGCTACGGCGGGTTGTGAGCGTTTGAGTTTTTTGGATGCATATTCTGGCTATCATCATATCAAAATGGCAGTTAAGGATCAAGAGAACACGACATTCATAACTCCCTTTGGAGCCTTCTACTATGTGTCTATGCCCTTTGGGCTCAAGAGTGTCCAGGCAACTTATCAACGGTGTGTACAAAATTGTCTTCACAAGCAGATTGAACGTAATGGACATGCTTACATGGATGATATCGTGGTTAAGTGCTGACATAGCAGCCGCCCGCTCGGCGATTTACCAACAGGATCTTTGTCGTTATCACAGTCGCCGAGTCAGAACCAGAACCTTTCAGGAAGGAGATTTGGTGCTTCGGCTCATCCAAGATCAAATTGATATGCATAAGCTATCCCCACCTTGGGAGGGACCTTTCGTGGTCAGCAAGAATCTGCACAACGGGTCATACTATCTGATCGATATTCGAGAGCATAAAGACTCGCGTACATCAGAGGAGGAGACCAACAGGCCGTGGAACATAGCTCATCTTCGGCCTTACTATACCTGAGCCATTGGCTCTACTTATGTACATATTACGATGATGTATATATTATGATTAATATAATAAACCGGAACCTCAGCTAAAGCGGGGTATCTGTTCTTTTACATCATGTGTGGTTACACGGAGTTGTTCTAAAGCGGCCTCCGGTTTACCCCTTGAGTTAGCTTTTCAAAGCATCATGTAATATCACTTGGGGGCTTGGTCGTATCCGAACCAATGCAACACCTTTTGATAGGCGAAAGCCACCAGATCACTTGGGGACATGGTCAAGTCTGAACCAGTCACGCCTCTTGATCGGCCTAAGGCCACAGAATCACTTGGGGGCTTGGTCGAACCCGAACCATTGCCACGCCTCTTGATCGGCATAAATGCCACGGTTTCATTTGGGGGCCTGGCTGACTTGAACCATAGCTACACCTATCGGGAGCTTGGTCGTGTCCGACCATGGTAACGCCATCTGATCGGCTCAAATAAGCCTCTTTTTGCAAACGGTTTTTCATTGCCTTTGCTTCACAATTTTCTTTGATAGATATTTCTTTCTTTTTGTTGCGTTTTTTAAACCAACAAAGTTTTAAACCGGTTCAAACTGTCAATTGACAGAACACGGTCCACTTTTAATCCGGAGACTATTTGCCCGGTTTGATTTTTTATTAACATCCTATTACGGAGTAACACGGTGTTTTATTATAACCCGGCATAGTTTACATGGTAAACCGGCATTAGATATATACAGGAGCTGCTATCTCCTCCAGCAGTGTGGGTTTATAAACCCCCGCTTCAAGATTGGCCAAGCCAACTTCATGCCCAACGATTGCAGGTATTATGTATCCCAAAGATTTGATCATATGCTTAAATTTCAGATATTTTGATTTCACATATGCAGACATCATACTCCGCCTGACAGTACAACCGCGGTGGCGCTTTAAGATTTTTTGTATTACAGAAAATACTTTGGAAAGTTCATCACCCAAAGGAAGAACAAGTTGCAGTAATTATGCACGAAGGCATATCAAAATCAAGAGTATCGGCTAGCCTATTACAAGGCAACATGGTGCCCAAAATGAGATCATTGTTTTTTTCGCAAAGGAGAAGCATTTTAAACCGGCTTCCGGTTCAAGCTTGGTCACCAGCCTGGCCTGATGGTTGTGGGTCATCCCGTGCCGCTTCAACTTCAACTTCTCTACCCAGCGGCTGGAAATCAATAGTTGTCTAGTCGATTCCCATTAATGCTTGAAAGACAGCTTCATCATGGATCAGCAAAGATGGTTCAATATCGGGAGCGTAAGTATGCTTACGGATTGGAGGGATAAGATTTTCCGCTTCAGGAATTGGTGCAACTACTTGCTTGTTTTGGTTGTCATATTGGGCTTGATAATGAGACAAGTTTGCTTCTTCAACCAATTGACAAGCTAGCAGACGCACCTCCCGGTTTATTGCTTGCAGATCCGCTTCACTAAACTCTGACCCGTCTTCCTTCAAGCTGGGATAGCCCTGAGCCGCTTCAACAGGATCAAAATCCGGCACCCAAGCTTTTGCCCGTATTAAGGCATTGATCGCACCGGTTCGAGCAGCAGATTCCTTCAGCTCTTCAACCCAGGCAGGAAGCATTGACAGTCTCTTCAGAGTGTCCTGAATCAAAGTGGGCGCCGGATTGTTGTGGGATGCAGCAGAGATGATCCGATGTGCACCAGTGTACAGTTGTTCGGTCAATGTGTAGGCGGCTTTCAATTTCTTCCGCACATCTGACCCCAAGTGACCAATGCATGTCCCTGAAATATTACAAAGGGTTAACAAACCGGCAGCTCTATAAGACGGCCGAATCAATCCAGAAATCAAACCAGCTTACCAAAGATAGCAGCGGTCATGGCATGCACTTGCCGCTTTATGCTGGTCAGTTCGTCCACCACCGGTTTTAGTGCAGCCTCGGCATCTTCTGCTCGTTTGGTTAAAGCGGATTTTTCAGTGGCCCAATCCGCCCGCTTCTTCTTGAAGCCCTCCTTAAGCTGTTCCATGTCGCTTAAAGCGCTGGTTAATTCCTCTTTTGCTTTGGAGGTTTCAGCTTGTTGGCACTTCAGATTTTCTTGCAGATCAGCGATTTGGTTTTCCCTTTTGTTCAGCTCAGCCTGCATATAGACAGTCATACAATTCGGATAACGGTACAAGAATTGAAGTACCAACCACATAACAAGTTATGCCCTTGGTACTTGGGGGCTAATGCATATTTGCTCTTCAATTATTCAGAAAAGTCCCAAGCTCAATACAAGTATTCAACTTGGCACTTGGGGGCTAATGGCTATTTGTTCAGTTAATATTGCTGCTACAATCTTGATTACCTAAAGTCCCGGTTTAACTACACTAAGTTGAACCGGCCCTTGGGGGCTATATCAGCAAATTCAGAAAACATTGAAGTCTGCATTGACAAATCCTGGTTTGAATGGAGATTCTAAACCGGCCCTTGGGGGCTAGGAGAGTTGACAGATTGAAGTACATACGCAGATAAGCACATGGAAGTTACCTCAAATTTCTCTTTCATCATATTCACCAGACCAGCTTCATAGTCACGGCTGGTGTATAGCCGGTTCAGATAGCCGGAATGGAGATCTTGGGCGTTCAGAGCGGCATAAGTTGTTAGATCGGCATTCCATTTTCCCTTGCCAATGGCAGCAAATTCTTCCTTGGCAGTGTGTCTGGATAAAGCAACGGGATTGCCTGGCTCTGTGCGACCAATGCCAGTAATGACAACCTCATCATCCTTGGCATCGCCGGTTTGCACTGGGGCCGTTGGCTTATCAGTAGGCTTTGATGGGCTGGTGGATTTTTCAATCCGGATGGGGCTTGTGGGCTGGTTGACAGGGCCTGAGGTCTCAATAGGCCTTTCTTCAGCAACAAAATCGTCATCCTGCTGTGGTGGATCATTGGGTATATGTTCATGAATAGCCGCTTCAAGATCTGGTGTTTTACCCGGTTCAGGGACGGTGTCCTCCTCAGCCGCTTTATCCAGGCGAGCCTTCTTGCTCGGCCTAGGCTTGGCCCTGAAAGGAATAACAAAGTCAAATACAGCATATGTTACAAGGTGATGTACCAGAAATATTATGATAAGTATAGCTTACCCAAGCACCGTTTTGAGCGGTGGCAGCTGAGTAGCCGATGACTCGCCAGAGGATGAGTGGGAAGTAACCTGATAATCAGAGTCAGATGGATTAAGAGGTTGACGAAAACAGCCCGCTTTAGGACAAGCACTGACAAGCAAATTAGAGACCTCTGAACGGCGTTTCCGAACCGGACTGTTCGGTAAACCGGCGGAGGTAACTACCTGGCCGCTGTGCCGGGTTGTGCGGCGAGCTTCGTGCTGTTGGGTCTTCATAAGAAATTTGGGATCCAAGTAAGCAAGAGGATGAGAAAATTTAACCTTCCGGTTTGCCTGACGGATTTTTAGTGAAGGCAAAGGGTTTGAATCGGAAGAGAGAGTAATTACCTCTACAGCATCAGCATGGCTGGCTTCGGCATCATCCTGACAAATATCATCATCAATAAGGCGCATGAAAAATAAGCCAAGTGAGTCAAGCTCTACCTCAAGGTCCGGATTACCCACATCATCATCAGGGGCCGGATCAGAAGATGCAGTGGTTTTCTTCTTATGAGCAGGCCGTTTCACGACTTTAGTCTTTGGCCGGGTTGGTCTTTCCGGTTTGTCTGTTTTTTCTGGCTTCTCCTATGAAAGTTTCTTGCTCCAAAACGGATCATCGCCCTGTTTAAACATACATTGATATTAAACAATGACCAGATATATCAATAACAGGTTTAGTAAAAAGAAAAATCAAACTCTTACAGCTGGCGGTTTGTTGGTGGCACAGAAGGGAAGCAGGCCGGTTCGAGCACAGATGTGTTCCGGTTCATTCAGCATTTTATTCACAACTTTTGTGATTTCTTCGTCGGTGAGCTGGATGTTAGCATGTCGCAGTGGGTCATCAACACTGCCAGTATACTCGCACATCAAACCGGAGCGCTGACTAAGGGGCAGTATGCTCCACGATATCCAACAGCGAGCAAGATCAACCCCTGTTAAACCGTTGGCCATGAAGGCTCTGAGCTTGGACAGTTGAGGAGCGTATTTGCTTCTCTCCTTGGCAGTCAACCTTTGAGGAAAGGGGTGTGTATTGCTAAGCCGCTCCGGACGAAAGCCAGGCAAAGGATTTTCATCAGCTGGGGAGGTGTCTTTGCAATAGAACCATGTTTGATCCCACTCTTTGGGGTGGCTGTGCAGTTTGGCGTGAGGGTATGTGACCTCTTTCCTTTTCTGAATCGCCACACCACCCAATTCCGTATTGGAACCGTCAGTAAACTCAGTACGGTGGTTTAGATGGAAGCAGTCTCTGAACAACTCAACTGTGGGCTCCTCTTGAAAGAACACCTCACAGAGCACTTGGAAGTGACACATGTTTGTAACAGAGTTGGGGCCAGTGTCTTGTGGGCGGAGTTGAAAATTGGCCAAAACATCCTAGTAAAATTTAGAACCGGGCGGCTTAAAGCCCCGGGCTAAGTGATCTACGGAAACGACGACCTCTCCTTCTTGAGGTGTGGGAGGGCATTCTTTGCCAGGGACCCTCCAATGGATGGTGTTTTTGCTGCCTAGCGACGATCAGGACTAAATTGTTCAGTTGAGTCTCTGTGACGCGAGAAGGAACCCAGTTGCACTCATATACTGGCCATGATGAAATCTACAAGATAGGTGATTCCGGTTCAAGAATGCACTGATTAAAGTACACTGGTATGTACAATGTTAAGCCGGAGACAGCTCTATCTAAACCGGAGTTTTATGAAGCAACAACATCTGGCAGTTCAACAAGGGGACTAATGGTATATACCGGTTTGGCAATTTTTTCTACAAAGTTAAACCGCCTGGTCTAAACATTGAAACAGTCGAGATTGCAGATGAGTAAGTATGCAAAAACAGGTTTCACAAGATTATACTACAGCGTTGGATCTGGAACATGTTCATAAAAGAGATAAAAATTCAAGGCCCAAAAGGAGCAGTGCCGAATCAATGAGCCATCGCTACGGATAAGATCTATGGTCTTAATATGCGAAAGTGAAAACAGAGGGTAAAAACTACTGCTACACAAAAGCAAAGATTCACAGACTCGTCTAAAGATCTAGCATATGAACAAGGAGCAGGCGATGAACACTAGAGAGCATGGAAACCCTAGAACAGATCTATAATGAAAAAGATAGAAGACTTACCGGAGCTGAGGAAGACGCGGAAGGTCTCCGCGGTGCTCTGGTACGCTCAGGGTGATGCAGCGGCCAAGGTTGGTGCAGTAGTTGACGGCGGCGGCGGAGCTCCGAAGCTGGGCGACGCGAGCAAGACGAAGCAGAAGGGCACGAAGGGGAAAAAAGAAATGACCCTTTGGTCCTATTTATAAAGAAAGGGACATGTGTCAGGCGCGAGAATCAAGGGGCCATGAATTTGGAAACGGAGCTGTCGCCTCGATTGTCGTAGATCTATTAAACAAGAAGGTATCATGGATAGTTTCTTTATGACAGATGACGTCACTCCGGTTTACAGTAATCAGTGAAGATGACATCACGGTAGTTCACCAAACTACAAGAAGATGTTGAAGATGAAGTTTTTGCTAAAGGACTGACATGAACCTGTTCAAATCAATCTGGGGCCTAATGTTGGGGATATTACTACTCGGCGTAAACCGGCCTATCTGGGCCAGGTTAACTTCATCAGTAGTTAAGTATGTTAAAGCCCATGAAGGTAGATGAGGGCTTAAAGCCCATGATCGGTTTAAGGCCTGTAGCCGTAAACCGGCGTCGGTATGTAAACTTGTATTGTAAGTTAGGAATAAGTAGAGACCAAACCGAAAACGTATATGAGCCGGTGTTGGGACTCTGTAAACCGACGGGCGTCACCCATGTATATAAGGGGACGACCTGGCGGCGGTTCAAGGAGAACAGACAACAACTCGAGACTTAGGTGAAGCTTGTTTGCTCCCTAGTCATCGAAACCCCATCAATTCCATCACAACTAGACGTAGGCTTTTACCTTCATAGAAGGGGCCGAACTAGTATAAACTATCTTGCGTCCCTGTGTCCGCTTTAACCCCTTCAAGCTAACCCGTTGCGATGGCTCCACGACTAAGTCCTTTCACGAGGACATCTGCCGTGACAAAACCACGACACTACGGGTTCGAGAACTATGTAGACATGACCGAGACACGTCTCCGGTCAATAACCAATAGCGGAACCTGGATGCTCATATTGGCTCCCACATATTCTACGAAGATCTTTATCGGTCAGACCGCATAACAACATATGTTGTTCCCTTTGTCATCGGTATGTTACTTGCCCGAGATTCGATCGTTGGTATCTCAATACCTAGTTCAATCTCGTTACCGGCAAGTCTCTTTACTCGTTCCGTAATACATCATCCCGCAACTAACTTATTAGTTGCAATGCTTGCAAGGCTTAAGTGATGTGCATTACCGAGAGGGCCCAGAGATACCTCTCCGACAATCGGAGTGACAAATCCTAATCTCGAAATACGCCAACCCAACAAGTACCTTTGGAGACACCTGTAGAGCACCTTTATAATCACCCAGTTATGTTGTGACGTTTGGTAGCACACAAAGTGTTCCTCCGGTAAACGGGAGTTGCATAATCTCATAGTCATAGGAACATGTATAAGTCATGAAGAAAGCAATAGCAACATACTAAACGATCGGGTGCTAAGCTAATGGAATAGGTCATGTCAATCACCTCATTCTCCTAATGATGTGATCTCGTTAATCAAATGACAACTCATGCCCATGGTTAGGAAACATAACCATCTTTGATCAACGAGCTAGTCAAGTAGAGGCATACTAGTGACACTCTGTTTGTCTATGTATTCACACATGTATTATGTTTCCGGTTAATACAATTCTAGCATGAATAATAAACATTTATCATGAAATAAGGAAATAAATAATAACTTTATTATTGCCTCTAGGGCATATTTCCTTCACCAACTTGCTTGCTCACGAAGACCTAGGGCACTTGAGGAGGACCATTGTTGGAATATACAAGCCAAGTTCTATAAGGAAAAATTCCCACTAGTATATGAAAGTGATAACATGAGAGACTCTCTACTATGAAAATCATGGTGCTACTTTGAAGCACAAGTGTGGCAAATGATAGTAACTTTGTCCCTTCTCTCTTTTTCTCTCATTTTTTGGGGCCTTCTCTTTTTTATGGCCTTTCTCCTTTTTTGGGCCTTTTTATGGCCTTTTTTTAAATATTCCTCACTTGGGACAATGGTCTAGAAAATGATGATCATCACACTTCTATTTATTTACAACTCAATGATTACAACTCGATACTAGAACAAAAGATGACTCTATATGAATGCCTCCGGCGGTGTACCGAGATATGCAATGGACCAAGAGTGACATGTATGAAAGAATTATGAACGGTGGCTTTGCCACAAATACTATGTCAACTACATGACCATGCTAAGCAATATGACAATGATGAATGTGTCATGATGAACGGAATGATGGAAAGTTGCATGGCAATATATCTCGGAATGGCTATGGAAATGCCATAATAGGTAGGTATGGTGGATGTTTTGAGGAAGATATAAGGAGGTTTATGTGTGAAAGAGCATATCATATCACGGGGTTTGGATGCACCGGCGAAGTTTGCGCCAACTCTCAATGTGAGAAAGGGCAATGCACGGTACCGAAGAGGCTAGCAAGGATGGAAGGGTGAGAGTGCGTATAATCCATGGACTCAACATTAGTCATAAAGAACTCACATACTTATTGCAAAAATCTACAAGTCATCAAAAACCTTGGTACTACGCGCATGCTCCTAGGGGGATAGATTGGTAGGAAAATACCATCGCTCGTCCCCGACCGCCACTCATAAGGAAGACAATCAAATAACACCTCATGTTTCAAATTTGTTGCATAACGTTTACCATACGTGCATGCTACGGGACTTGCAAACCTCAACACAAGTATTTCTCAATTTCAAAACTACTCAACTAGCACGGCTTTGATATTATTACCTCCATGTCTCAAAACAATCATCAAGCATCAAACTTCTCTTAGTATTCAACACACTCATAAGAAAGTTTTATTATTAATCTTGCATACCAAGCATATTAGGATTTTAAGCAAATTACCATGCTATTAAGACTCTCAAAATAATCTAAGTGAAGCATGAGAGATCAATAGTTACTATAAAACAAATCCATCACCGTGCTCTAAAAGATATAAGTGAAGCACTAGAGCAAAATTATATAACTCAAAAGATATAAGCGAAGCACATAGAGTATTCTAACAAATTCCAAATCATGTATGGCTCTCTCAAAAGGTGTGTACAGAAAGGATGATTGTGGTAAACTAGCAAGCAAGGACTCAAATAATACAAGACGCTCCAAGCAAAACACATATCATGTGGCGAATAAAAATATAGCTCCAAGTAAAGTTACCGATAGAAGTAGATGAAAGAGGGGATGCCTTCCGGGGCATCCCCAAGCTTTGGCTTTTAGGTGTCCTTAGATTATATTGGGGGTGCCATGGGCATCCCCAATCTTAGTCTCTTGCCACTCCTTGTTCCATAATCCATCAAATCTTTACCCAAAACTTGAAAACTTCACAACACAAAACTTAAAGTAGAAAACTCGTGAGCTCCGTTAGCGAAAGAAAATAAAAGACCACTTCAAGGTACTGTAATGAAATCATTCTTTATTTATATGGGTGTTATACCTAATGTATTCCAACTTCTCTATGGTTTATAAACTATTTTACTAGCCATAGATTCAGCAAAATAAGCAAACAACACACGAAAAACAGAATCTGTCAAAAACAGAACAGTCTGTAGTAATCTTAGCTAGCGCAAGATCTGGAACCCCAAAAATTCTAAAATAAATTGCTGGACGTGAGGAATTTATATATTAATCATATTAAAAAATAATTAACTAAATATCACTTTCCAAATAAAAATGACAGCAGGTCTCGTGAGCGCTAAAGTTTCTGTTTTTTTACAGCAAGTTCAACAAGACTTTCCCCAAGTCTTCCCACCGGTTCTACTTGGCACAAACACTAATTAAACACAAAAAAACATGACCAAAACAGAGGCTAGATAATTTATTTATTACTAAACATGAGCAAAAATCAAGGAATAAAAATAAAATTGGGTTGCCTCCCAACAAGCGCTATCGTTTAACACTCCTAGCTAGGCATAACAAGCAAGAATAGATCTAGGTATTGCCATCTTTTGTAGGCAATCTATAAGTGGCTCTCATAATAGATTCATAAGGTAATTTAATTTTCTTTCTAGGAAAGTGTTCCATGACTTTCCTTAATGGAAATTGGAATCTAATATTTCCTTCCTTCATATCAATAATTGCACCAATCGTTCTAAGGAAAGGTCTACCAAGAATAATAGGACATGAAGGATTGCAATCTATGTCAAGAACAATAAAATCTACGGGCACATAATTCCTATTTGCAACAATAAGAACATCATTAATTCTTCTCATAGGTTACTTAATGGTGGAATCCGCAAGGTGCAAGTTTAGAGAGCAATCATCAAAATCACGGAAACCTAACCAATCACACAAAGTCTTTGGAATCGTGGAAACACTAGCACCCAAATCACATAAAAGCATAGCATTCATGATCTTTAATTTTACTTTTAATAGTTGGTTCCCACTCATCACAAAGTTTTCTAGGGATAGAAACTTCCAATTCAAGTTTTTCTTCATAAGATTGCATCAAGGCATCAACGATATGTTTAGTAAACGCTTTATTTTGACTATAAGCGTCAGGAGAATTTAGCACAGATTGCAACAAGGAAATACAATCAATTAAAGAGCAATTTTCATAGTTAAATTCCTTGAAATCCATAATATTGGGTTTAGCAACATCTAGGGTTTTAATTTCTTCAATCCCACTTTTATCAAATTTAGCATCAAGATCAAAAGATTCAGAATTCTTGGAACGCCTTCTAGGTAAAGGTGGATCATATTCAGTCCCATCATTATCAAGATTCATATTGCAAAAAAAGATTTAATAGGGGACACATCAATAACTTTTAGATCTTCATCTTTATTATCATGGTAACTAGAAGAACACGCTTTTATAAAGGAATCTTTCTTAGCACGCATCCTAGCGGTTCTTTCTTTGCACTCATCAATGGAAATTATCATGGGTTTGAGAGACTCATTGATATCATGCTTAGGTGGAATAGATCTAAGTTTCAAAGAATCAACATCAAGAGAAATTCTATCAACGTTCCTAGCCAACTCATCAATCTTAAGCAATTTCTCTTCAATCAAAGCATTGAAATTCTTTTGCGAAGTAATAAATTCTTTAATATTAGATTCAAAATCAGAGGGCATATTATTAAAATTTACATAATAATTGTTGTAGGAATTACCATAATTATTAGAGGAATTACTAGGATAAGGCCTAGGATTAAAGTTTCCTCTATACGCGTTGTTACCAAAATTGTTCCTACCAACAAAATTCACATCCATAGATTCATTATTATTCTCAATCAAAGTAGATAAAGGCATATCATTAGGATCAGAAGAAACACTTTTATTAGCAAATAATTTCATAAGTTCATCCATCTTTCCACTCAAAACATTAATTTCTTCTATCGCATACACTTTCTTATTAGTGGATCTTTCAGTGTGCCATTGAGAATAATTAACCATAATATTATCTAGGAGTTTAGTAGCTTCTCCTAAAGTGATTTCCATAAAAGTGCCTCCCGCGGCCGAATCTAAAAGATTTCTAGAAGCAAAATTCAATCCGGCATAAATTTTTTGTATAATCATCCATAAATTTAAACCATGAGTAGGGCAATTACGTATCATTAATTTCATTCTCTCCCAAGCTTGTGCAACATGTTCATGATCAAGTTGCTTAAAATTCATAATATCGTTTCTAAGAGAGTTGATCTTAGCGGGAGGAAAATACTTAGAGATAAAAGCATCTTTGCACTTGTTCCAAGAATCAATACTATTTTAGGCAAAGACGAAAACCAAGCTTTAGCATGATTTCTAAGTGAAAAAGGAAATAGCTTCAATTTAACAATATCATTATCCACATCTTTCTTCTTTGCATGTCACACAAATCAAGAAGCTATCTAGATGGGTAGCAGCATCTTCACTAGGAAGGCCGGAAAACGGATCTTTCATGACAAGATTCAGCAAAGCAGCATTAATTTCACAAGATTCAGCATCGGTAAGAGGAGCAATCGGAGTGCTAATAAAATCATTGTTGTTGGTATTGGTGAAGTCACACAATTTAGTATTATCTTGAGCCATCGTGACAAGCAAGCAAACTAACACACAAGCAAACAAAAAGCAAGCGGGCAAAAAGAGGCAAATAGAGAGGGAACGATGGAGAGAGAGAGGGCAAATAAAACGACAAGGGTGAAGTGGGGGAGAGGAAAACGAGAGGCAAATGGCAAATAATGTAATGCGGGAGATAAGGGTATGTGATGGGTACTTGGTATGTTGACTTTTGCATAGACCTCCCAGGCAACGGCGCCAAAAATCCTTCTTGCTACCTCTTTTAGCACTGCGTTGGTTTTCCCCGAAGAGGAAGGGATGATGCAGCAAAGTAGCGTAAGTATTTCCCTTAGTTTTTGAGAACCAAGGTATCAATCCAGTAGGAGGCTACGCGCGAGTCCCTCGCACCTGCACAAAACAAATAAATCCTCGCAACCAACGCAAATAGGGGTTGTCAATCCCTATAGGGCCACTTACGAGAGTGAGATCTGATAGATATGATAAGATAATATTTTTGGTATTTTTTATGATAAAGATGCAAAGTAAAATAAAGGCAAAGTAAATAGCAAAGTAAATAACTAAGTAGTAGGAGATTGATATGATAAAGAAGACCCGGGGGGCATAAGTTTCACTAGTGGCTTCTCTCGAGAGCATAAGTATTCTACGGTGGGTGAACAAATTACTGTTGAGCAATTGACAGAATTGAGCATAGTTATGAGAATATCTAGGTATGATCATGTATATAGGCATCACGTCCGAGACAAGTAGACCGACTCCTGCCTGCATCTACTACTATTACTCCACTCATCGACCGCTATCCAGCATGCATCTAGAGTATTAAGTAAAAACAGAGTAACACCTTAAGCAAGATGACATGATGTAGAGGGATAGACTGATGCAATATGAAGAAAAACCCATCTTGTTATCCTCGATGGCAACAATACAATACGTGCCTTGCTGCCCTTACTGTCACCGGGAAAGGACACCGCAAGATTGAACCCAAAGCTAAGCACTTGTCCCATTGCAAGAAAGATCAATCTAGTAGGCCAAACCAAACTGATAATTCGAAGAGACTTGCAAAGATAACCAATCATACATAAAAGAATTCAGAGAAGATTCAAATATTATTCATAGATAGACTTGATCATAAACCCACAATTCATCGGTCTCAACAAACACACCGCAAAAAGAAGATTACATCGAATAGATCTCCACAAGAGAGGGGAGAACATTGTATTGAGATCCAAAAAGAGAGAAGAAGCCATCTAGCTACTAACTATGGACCCGTAGGTCTAAGGTAAACTACTCACACTTCATCGGAAGGCCTATGGTGTTGATGTAGAAGCCCTCCATGATCGATGCCCCCTCCGGCGGAGCTCCGGAACAGGCCCCAAGATGGGATCTCGTGGATACAAAAAGTTGCGGCGGTGGAATTAGGGTTTTGGCTCCATATCTGATTGTTTGGGGGTACGTGGGTATATATAGGAGGAAGAAGTACGTCGGTGGAGCAACAAGGGGCCCACGAGGGTGGGGGCATGCCTGGTAGGGTAGGGCGTGCCCCCCCTACCTCGTGGACTCCTGTTATGTGCCTTGGCGTAGGGTCCAAGTCTCTTGAGTTGTATTCGATGAGAAAATCACGTTCCCGAAGGTTTCATTCCGTTTGGACTCCGTTTGATATTCCTTTTCTTCGAAACCCTAAAACAGGCAAAAAACAACAATTCTGGGTTGGGCCTCCGGTTAATAGGTTAGTCCCAAAAATAATATAAAAGTGGATAATAAAGCTCAATAATGTCCAAAACAGTAGATAATATAGCATGGAGCAATCAAAAATTATAGATACGTTGGAGATGTATCAGTGCTTGAAGAATATTATGTTCTAGTGACATGTATTCCCATTGTAAAAACAATGTTTTATTGAATTATAAAGGATGTGTTTATACTTTTGCCTGAAAGTATTATGATGCCTCCTGTGCGGCCGTTTATGTATATATGTATATAACCTAAAAGTTTGCAGTCGTCGGCTTCAGCCCCCACGCATGTAATGGGGGGTGTTCGCAAAAAACGCGTATTCACACTTGATCCAACGTCTCAGTCCATTAAGGAGGTGGTAGCGTAGTGAACAAGGCAATCAGACTATATTGCTTTAACACTTTCACTTAGCCATAGGAGTTTGACGATGGGACTACTATATAGCCCCTGGTACCTCCGCGCTCGTCCGAAGACGGTGTGCGTACGTACATGACCGGGAAACGGCCCTTCGTTAATGCGGAGGAATCCTGAAGATTCCGCTAAGTCATTGAGTGGTTGACCAGTCTCGCGCTTTATCATGACAGTCAGTTTTTGGCTTTCTCTACTAAGGTGCTCATCCGGATGAACCAGGGCACAATCGCAATAGTTCTCCCATTGCCGCCTTAGCCGATAGAGCAGAACATAAGGTAACAAAACACGGGAGTCGGGCAAACCCATCATTTGACCAAAGACATGATTCGGAGCTGATGCATATAAGGCCAAACTCGCGACGCCGAACACTCCCTAAGGTATTCGGTCTTTATAACATATTACGGGCTGAACAATGCCCTTAATAATAAACCCCGAGTGTCCAGATACGTGCAATATTCTGACGTGGAGAAATGCCAATAACGTCAGCATCCTTCACGGTTGTATTGAGTATCTAGAGGTGTGAACAACAAGAGACAGTAAAAAAGGTTTATGCAGGGTCTTAATCTGAAAAGAAACCTTTGTGTGGGTCCCTGCTGCACATCTGCGCATGTGTCTCCATTGTGTCGTGTCCTGGACGGGTGCAGCATGATTGTCATCTGTAAAAGAGAAGAACTTAGGTGAAAGTTGTCGTGCCAAAAAATTGGTTATTCTCGATAAACCATTAAAATTCAAGATAAGTCAAGTTGAGTCGAACTAGCCCTGATTACACGGGGGAAGCCCCTGGTACCATCTATGAAGGTTTAACCATCAAACCAATCTCAGGTATATCTAGTGATGCGCCGGACTCGTCAAACCGTGTCTGCGGTCTTGACGACATGTCATTTATTCTGGTTGGTGAGGTCGTCTAGTGCTCGGCTGTTAAAGCCGCCGCACGTTCTTCCGCGCGTAGAGAATGCTCAATATTTCCACTAACTGTGATGATGCCACATGGACCAGGCATCTTAAGCTTAAGAGAAGCGTAATGTGGTACCGCATTAAAACGAGCGAAAGCGGTTCTTCCGAGTAGTGCTTGATAGCCGCTTCGGAATGGAGCAATGTCGAAGTCTAACTTCTCACTTCTGTAGTTGTCGGATGAACCGAATACAACCTCTAGTATTAGAGAGCCCATGGAGCGGGCCTCTAGGCCTGGTATTACTCCCTTGAAGGTAGTATTACTGTGGCTGATTTTTGGCGGGTCTATCCCCATTTTGCGGACTGTGTCCTGATATATCAGATTTAGACCATTGCCGCCGTCCATAAGGACTTGTGTGAGATGGTATCCGTTTATTATTGGGTCTAACACCAAGGCAACCAATCCTTCATGTCGGATGCTTGTCGGGTGATCCCTGCGATCAAAAGTGATCGGGCAGGCCAACCAGGGGTTGAACTTAGGGGTGAGGGGCTCTACGGCGCGTATGTCTCGGAGTGCATGTTTGCTTCTCCTCTTCGTCACGTGGATCATGTTTACTATTTTAACCTTCAGCGGGAATTTTTTCTGTCCTCCAGTGCTTTGCTAGCGAGGTTCGTCCACGTCTTCGCTTGGTGTCTCCCTCCCCTTGTGTTCGATGTTTAACTTACCGGCCTGCTTCAAGACCCGGCATTCTCTATGGGTGTGATTTGCAGGTTTATCGGGGGTGCCATGAATCTGACATAGTTTGTCTAGAATCTTGTTTAGGCTAGATGGTCCATCTCTGCTGCATTTGAAAGGCTTTTTCCGCTGACCTGGTCGAGAACCCCTAAATCTGGCGTTTACCGCCGTATTATCTGGGCTATCTTCTTTATTTTGACGCTTGCTTTTACTGCGTCGTGGTTTTCCATTGCCATCCTTGACTTCGGATGTGCTGTAATGAAATCATTCTTTATTTATATGGGTGTTATACCTAATGTATTCCAACTTCTCTATGGTTTATAAACTATTTTACTAGCCATAGATTCAGCAAAATAAGCAAACAACACACGAAAAACAGAATCTGTCAAAAACAGAACAGTCTGTAGTAATCTGTAGCTAGCGCAAGATCTGGAACCCCAAAAATTCTAAAATAAATTGCTGGACGTGAGGAATTTATATATTAATCATCTTAAAAAATAATTAACTAAATATCACTTTCCAAATAAAAATGACAGCAGTTCTCGTGAGCGCTAAAGTTTCTGTTTTTTACAGCAAGTTCAACAAGACTTTCCCCAAGTCTTCCCAACGGTTCTACTTGGCACAAACACTAATTAGACACAAAAAAACATGACCAAAACAGAGGCTAGATAATTTATTTATTACTAAACATGAGCAAAAATCAAGGAATAAAAATAAAATTGGGTTGCCTCCCAACAAGCGCTATCGTTTAACACTCCTAGCTAGGCATAACAAGCAAGAATAGATCTAGGTATTGCCATCTTTTGTAGGAAATCTATAAGTGGCTCTCATAATAGATTCATAAGGTAATTTAATTTTCTTTTTAGGAAAGTGTTCCATGACTTTCCTTAATGGAAATTGGAATCTAATATTTCCTTCCTTCATATCAATAATTGCACCAATCGTTCTAAGGAAAGGTCTACCAAGAATAATAGGACATGAAGGATTGCAATCTATGTCAAGAACAATAAAATCTACGGGCACATAATTCCTATTTGCAACAATAAGAACATCATTAATTCTTCTCATAGGTTTCTTAATGGTGGAATCCGCAAGGTGCAAGTTTAGAGAGCAATCATCAAAATCACGGAAACCTAACCAATCACACAAAGTCTTTGGAATCATGGAAACACTAGCACCCAAATCACATAAAAGCATAGCATTCATGATCTTTAATTTTACTTTTAATAGTTGGTTCCCACTCATCACAAAGTTTTCTAGGGATAGAAACTTCCAATTCAAGTTTTTCTTCATAAGATTGCATCAAGGCATCAACGATATGTTTAGTAAACGCTTTATTTTGACTATAAGCGTCAGGAGAATTTAGCACAGATTGCAACAAGGAAATACAATCAATTAAAGAGCAATTTTCATAGTTAAATTCCTTGAAATCCATAATATTGGGTTTATCAACATCTAGGGTTTTAATTTCTTCAATCCCACTTTTATCAAATTTAGCATCAAGATCAAAAGATTCAGAATTCTTGGAACGCCTTCTAGGTAAAGGTGGATCATATTCAGTCCCATCATTATCAAGATTCATATTGCAAAAAAAAGATTTAATAGGGGACACATCAATAACTTTTAGATCTTCATCTTTATTATCATGGTAACTAGAAGAACACGCTTTTATAAAGGAATCTTTCTTAGCACGCATCCTAGCGGTTCTTTCTTTGCACTCATCAATGGAAATTATCATGGGTTTGAGAGACTCATTGATATCATGCTTAGGTGGAATAGATCTAAGTTTCAAAGAATCAACATCAAGAGAAATTCTATCAACGTTCCTAGCCAACTCATCAATCTTAAGCAATTTCTCTTCAATCAAAGCATTGAAATTCTTTTGCGAAGTAATAAATTCTTTAATATTAGATTCAAAATCAGAGGGCATATTATTAAAATTTACATAATAATTGTTGTAGGAATTACCATAATTATTAGAGGAATTACTAGGATAAGGCCTAGGATTAAAGTTTCCTCTATACGCGTTGTTACCAAAATTGTTCCTACCAACAAAATTCACATCCATAGATTCATTATTATTCTCAATCAAAGTAGATAAAGGCATATCATTAGGATCAGAAGAAACACTTTTATTAGCAAATAATTTCATAAGTTCATCCATCTTTCCACTCAAAACATTAATTTCTTCTATCGCATACACTTTCTTATTAGTGGATCTTTCAGTGTGCCATTGAGAATAATTAACCATAATATTATCTAGGAGTTTAGTAGCTTCTCCTAAAGTGATTTCCATAAAAGTGCCTCCCGCGGCCGAATCTAAAAGATTTCTAGAAGCAAAATTCAATCCGGCATAAATTTTTTGTATAATCATCCATAAATTTAAACCATGAGTAGGGCAATTACGTATCATTAATTTCATTCTCTCCCAAGCTTGTGCAACATGTTCATGATCAAGTTGCTTAAAATTCATAATATCGTTTCTAAGAGAGTTGATCTTAGCGGGAGGAAAATACTTAGAGATAAAAGCATCTTTGCACTTGTTCCAAGAATCAATACTATTTTAGGCAAAGACGAAAACCAAGCTTTAGCATGATTTCTAAGTGAAAAAGGAAATAGCTTCAATTTAACAATATCATTATCCACATCTTTCTTCTTTTGCATGTCACACAAATCAAGAAGCTATCTAGATGGGTAGCAGCATCTTCACTAGGAAGGCCGGAAAACGGATCTTTCATGACAAGATTCAGCAAAGCAGCATTAATTTCACAAGATTCAGCATCGGTAAGAGGAGCAATCGGAGTGCTAATAAAATCATTGTTGTTGGTATTGGTGAAGTCACACAATTTAGTATTATCTTGAGCCATCGTGACAAGCAAGCAAACTAACACACAAGCAAACAAAAAGCAAGCGGGCAAAAAGAGGCAAATAGAGAGGGAACGATGGAGAGAGAGAGGGCAAATAAAACGACAAGGGTGAAGTGGGGGAGAGGAAAACGAGAGGCAAATGGCAAATAATGTAATGCGGGAGATAAGGGTATGTGATGGGTACTTGGTATGTTGACTTTTGCATAGACCTCCCCGGCAACGGCGCCAAAAATCCTTCTTGCTACCTCTTTTAGCACTGCGTTGGTTTTCCCCGAAGAGGAAGGGATGATGCAGCAAAGTAGCGTAAGTATTTCCCTTAGTTTTTGAGAACCAAGGTATCAATCCAGTAGGAGGCTACGCGCGAGTCCCTCGCACCTGCACAAAACAAATAAATCTTCGCAACCAACGCAAATAGGGGTTGTCAATCCCTATAGGGCCACTTACGAGAGTGAGATCTGATAGATATGATAAGATAATATTTTTGGTATTTTTTATGATAAAGATGCAAAGTAAAATAAAGGCAAAGTAAATATCAAAGTAAATAACTAAGTAGTAGGAGATTGATATGATAAAGAAGACCCGGGGGGCATAAGTTTCACTAGTGGCTTCTCTCGAGAGCATAAGTATTCTACGGTGGGTGAACAAATTAATGTTGAGCAATTGACAGAATTGAGCATAGTTATGAGAATATCTAGGTATGATCATGTATATAGGCATCACGTCCGAGACAAGTAGACCGACTCCTGCCTGCATCTACTACTATTACTCCACTCATCGACCGCTATCCAGGATGCATCTAGAGTATTAAGTAAAAACAGAGTAACACCTTAAGCAAGATGACATGATGTAGAGGGATAGACTGATGCAATATGAAGAAAAACCCATCTTGTTATCCTCGATGGCAACAATACAATACGTGCCTTGCTGCCCTTACTGTCACCGGGAAAGGACACCGCAAGATTGAACCCAAAGCTAAGCACTTGTCCCATTGCAAGAAAGATCAATCTAGTAGGCCAAACCAAACTGATAATTCGAAGAGACTTGCAAAGATAACCAATCATACATAAAAGAATTCAGAGAAGATTCAAATATTATTCATAGATAGACTTGATCATAAACCCACAATTCATCGGTCTCAACAAACACACCGCAAAAAGAAGATTACATCGAATAGATCTCCACAAGAGAGGGGAGAACATTGTATTGAGATCCAAAAAGAGAGAAGAAGCCATCTAGCTACTAACTATGGACCCGTAGGTCTAAGGTAAACTACTCACACTTCATCGGAAGGCCTATGGTGTTGATGTAGAAGCCCTCCGTGATCGATGCCCCCTCCGGCGGAGCTCCGGAACAGGCCCCAAGATGGGATCTCGTGGATACAAAAAGTTGCGGCGGTGGAATTAGGGTTTTGGCTCCATATCTGATTGTTTGGGGGTACGTGGGTATATATAGGAGGAAGAAGTACGTCGGTGGAGCAACAAGGGGCCCACGAGGGTGGGGGCATGCCTGGTAGGGTAGGGCGTGCCCCCCCCTACCTCGTGGACTCCTGTTATGTGCCTTGGCGTAGGGTCCAAGTCTCTTGAGTTGTATTCGATGAGAAAATCACGTTCCCGAAGGTTTCATTCCGTTTGGACTCCGTTTGATATTCCTTTTCTTCGAAACCCTAAAACAGGCAAAAAACAACAATTCTGGGTTGGGCCTCCGGTTAATAGGTTAGTCCCAAAAATAATATAAAAGTGGATAATAAAGCTCAATAATGTCCAAAACAGTAGATAATATAGCATGGAGCAATCAAAAATTATAGATACATTGGAGATGTATCAGTGCTTGAAGAATATTATGTTCTAGTGACATGTATTCCCATTGTAAAAACAATGTTTTATTGAATTATAAAGGATGTGTTTATACTTTTGCCTGAAAGTATTATGATGCCTCCTGTGCGGCCGTTTATGTATATATGTATATAACCTAAAAGTTTGCAGTCGTCGGCTTCAGCCCCCACGCATGTAATGGGGGGTGTTCGCAAAAAACGCGTATTCACACTTGATCCAACGTCTCAGTCCATTAAGGAGGTGGTAGCGCAGTGAACAAGGCAATCAGACTATATTGCTTTAACACTTTCACTTAGCCATAGGAGTTTGACGATGGGACTACTATATAGCCCCTGGTACCTCCGCGCTCGTCCGAAGACGGTGTGCGTACGTACATGACCGGGAAACGGCCCTTCGTTAATGCGGAGGAATCCTGAAGATTCCGGTAAGTCATCGAGTGGTTGACCAGTCTCGCGCTTTATCATGACAGTCAGTTTTTGGCTTTCTCTACTAAGGTGCTCATCCGGATGAACCAGGGCATAATCGCAGTAGTTCTCCCATTGCCGCCTTAGCCGATAGAGCAGAACATAAGGTAACAAAACACGGGAGCCGGGCAAACCCATCATTTGACCAAAGACATGATTTGGAGCTGATGCATATAAGGCCAAACTCACGACGCCGAACACTCCCTAAGGTATTCGGTCTTTATAACATATTCCGGGCTGAACAATGCCCTTAATAATAAACCCCGAGTGTCCAGATACGTGCAATATTCTAACGTGGAGAAATGCCAATACCGTCAGCATCCTTCACGGTTGTATTGAGTATCTAGAGGTGTGAACAACAAGAGACAGTAAAAAAGGTTTATGCAGGGTCTTAATCTGAAAAGAAACCTTTGTGTGGGTCCCTGCTGCACATCTGCGCATGTGTCTCCATTGTGCCGTGTCCTGGACGGGTGCAGCATGATTGTCATCTGTAAAAGAGAAGAACTTAGGTGAAAGTTGTCGTGCCAAAAAATTGGTTATTCTCGATAAACCATTAAAATTCAAGATAAGTCAAGTTGAGTTGAACTAGCCCTGATTACACGGGGGAAGCCCTTGGTACCATCTATGAAGGTTTAACCATCAAACCAATCTCAGGTATATCTAGTGATGCGCCGGACTCGTCAAACCGTGTCTGCGGTCTTGACGACATGTCATTTATTCTGGTTGGTGAGGTCGTCTAGTGCTCGGCTGTTAAAGCCGTCGCACGTTCTTCCGCGTGTAGAGAATGCTCAATATTTCCACTAACTGTGATGATGCCACATGGACTAGGCATCTTAAGCTTAAGAGAAGTGTAATGTGGTACCGCATTAAAACGAGCGAAAGCTGTTCTTCCGAGTAGTGCTTGATAGCCGCTTCGGAATGGAGCAATGTCGAAGTCTAACTTCTCACTTCTGTAGTTGTCGGATGAACCGAATACAACCTCTAGTATTAGAGAGCCCATGGAGCGGGCCTCTAGGCCTGGTATTACTCCCTTGAAGGTAGTATTACTATGGCTGATTTTTGGCGGGTCTATCCCCATTTTGCGGACTGTGTCCTGATATATCAGATTTAGACCATTGCCGCCGTCCATAAGGACTTGTGTGAGATGGTATCCGTTTATTATTGGGTCTAACACCAAGGCAACCAATCCTTCATGTCGGATGCTTGTCGGGTGATCCCTGCGATCAAAAGTGATCGGGCAGGCCAACCAGGGGTTGAACTTAGGGGTGAGGGGCTCTACGGCGCGTATGTCTCGGAGTGCATGTTTGCTTCTCCTCTTCGTCACGTGGATCATGTTTACTGTTTTAACCTTCAACGGGAATTTTTTTTGTCCTCCAGTGCTTTGCTAGCGAGGTTCGTCCACGTCTTCGCTTGGTGTCTCCCTCCCCTTGTGTTCGATGTTTAACTTACCGGCCTGCTTCAAGACCCGACATTCTCTATGGGTGTGATTTGCAGGTTTATCGGGGGTGCCATGAATCTGACATAGTTTGTCTAGAATCTTGTTTAGGCTAGATGGTCCATCTCTGCTACATTTGAAAGGCTTTTTCCGCTGACCTGGTCGAGAGCCCCTAAATCTGGCGTTTACCGCCGTATTATCTGGGCTATCTTCTTTATTTTGACGCTTGCTTTTACTGCGTCGTGGTTTTCCATTGCCATCCTTGACTTCGGATGTGCTTGGGTCGCTGGTGCTACTGCGGGCTAACCAGTTATCTTCACCCATGCAAAAGCGAGTCATGAGGCTTGTCAGGGCTTCCATTGTTCTCGGTTTTTCTTGGCCGAGGTGTCTGGCAAGCCATTCGTCTCAGACGCTGTGCTTGAAAGCTGCTAAGGCTTTGGCGTCCGGGCAGTCGACGATTTGGTTCTTAGTGAGAAACCTGTTCAAAGCTTTCGGGCTGACTCTCCAGGCTTTTGAATTATATGACTTAAATCGTCTGCATCCGGAGGTCGGACATAGGTCCCTTGAAAATTAGCCCGAAAAGCATCCTCTAGCTCCTCCCAACTTCCAATTGAGTTTTCGGGGAGGCTTTTCAGCCAGTGCCGAGCTGGTCCTTTAAGCTTGAGGGGCAAGTACTTGATGGTGTGGAGATCGTCTCCGCGAGCCATATGGATATGGAGGATAAAGTCCTCAATCCAGACCCCAGGGTTTGTGGTCCCGTCGTACGCCTCTATGTTCACTGGTTTGAATCCTTCTGAAAATTCGTGGTCCAGCACCTCATTGGTGAAACATAGGGGGTGTGCGGCACCCCTATATTTGGATGTATCGTGGCATTCGGACGGTTGTAGTATTCGGTTTTGATTTTGTGCCGGAGCGCGCTTCCTAGATCCATAGATGGATCTGGTCATACTGGATTTTTGGCGCAAGTCCTCACGTAGATCGTGTGTTGACTTATGTGTGGCCTTGTTAGCCGCTCTGTCGCGGCCACAAGGTGGTTGATCCAGCCTGTTGGCCGTTTTATTTTTCGGCTGTGTGGGCTCTACGGCCTCATCGTCGAATTCAGGTAATAGCTTGCGCTTTGGATAGCTCTTTGTGTGGTAACTTCCACCATACTTTTCTTCATTGTCGAGCACCTTGTTCCACCTGCTGTTGAGCGTATTTTCTGCGGCCTTAAGCCTTTGCTTCTGCTTCTTCAGACTCCTCGCTGTGGCAATAAGCCTTTTGCGGAGGTTCTCTTGTTCCAAGTGCCTTTCCGGGAGGATGTGTGCATCTTCGTCCGGACTGTTTTCCTCTCCAGAGGGGGGTTGATGAGGTTTATCCTCCGCGTCGCCGTGTTCGGACATCGGATCTATACTATGTTCACCGTTTGCAGTTTCATCGTGCTCTGCCGCTGGGTCAATGTGGTCGTCCTTTCCTCTGGAGTCGACTGGAGTGTTATTTTCTCTTGCGCTGTTATCACTGTTTTTGCCGAGGCAAAATTTTGAGCGGCGCCTATGCCGACGCTTTGCTTGCTTCTCGAGGGAGCTATTCTTCGCTGCATCCTGCCGTTCTTCATCATTGTTTTCTTTGGGTGTATCCACCATGTATATGTCATGTGGTGAAGTGGTTGTCCAGCGCCCTATGGGCGGTGGTTCCTGTTCGTCTCCTGCATCGTCGTCCATACCGTCGATGTCTTCGGAGTCGAAGTCGAGCATGTCGGTTAAATCGTCGACAGTGGCTACTAAGTGGGTGGTGGGTGGGGAGCGAATTTCTTCGTCGTCCGCATCCCATTCTAGCCGGACATAGTTCAGCCAAGGTTCTCCTGACAAGGAGAGAGACCTTAATAAATTTAGCACATCGCCAAAAGGTGAATGCTGAAAGATATCTGCGGAGGTGAACTCCATGATCGGCGCCCAATCGGATTCGATAGGCATGGACGTAGGCGGCTCGGAGTCCGTGGCCGGAGACGAATCCAGTGGTTCGGCAACACGGCTCTCGTAAGGGGTGAAGTCAGTATCCGGCTCTATCGCCACTGAGAGTGCGGCCTCCATGGCGGGATCTATCCACCCGTCATCGGATGGCGCAATTTGCTCCGGATTGAAGGCCGGAGTAGTTGCAGGTGTGATCTCCCGAACACTGTCCGACGGTAGAGCTAGATCATGCTCATCGTGATCGTGCGTCACACCTGACATGGGCTCGAATCCGTCGAAGATCAAGCCTCCGCGGATGTTGGCAGTGTAGTTTAAGTTTCCAAACCAGACCTGATGGCCAGGGGCGTAGCTCTCGGTCTGCTCCAGATGTCCAAGCGAGTCAGCCCACAGTGCGAAGCCACCGAATACGAAGATCTGTCCGGGGAGGAAAACCTCACCCTGGACCGCATCGTTACCGATGATCGAAGGAGCCATCAAGCCTTACGGTGACGTCACAGTGGAACTCTCAATGAAAGCACCAGTGTCGGTGTCAAAACTGGCGGATCTCGGGTAGGGGGTCCCGAACTGTGCGTCTAAGGCGAATGGTAACAGGAGGCGGGGGACACGATGTTTACCCAGGTTCGGTCCCTCTTGATGGAGGTAATACCCTATGTCCTGCTTGATTGATCTTGATGATATGAGTATTACAAGAGTTGATCTACCACGAGATCGTAGAGGCTAAACCCTAGAAGCTTGCCTATGGTACGATTGTTGTTGTCCTACAGACTAAACCCTCTGGTTTATATAGACACCGGAGGGGGCTAGGGTTACACAGAGTCGGTTACAAGGAAGGAGATCTACATATCCGTATTGCCAAGCTTGCCTTCCACGCCAATGAGAGTCCCATCCGGTCACGGGACGAAGTCTTCAATCTTGTATCTTCATAGTCCAACAGTCCGGCCAAAGGATATAGTTCGGCTATCCGGAGACCCCCTAATCTAGGACTCCCTCAATATCCTACTCATGCTTGCATTCAGTGTTGATTAATTTTAATGCATGTTCATGACTGTTGTCGCTCTCTAGTTGGTCGCTTCCCAGTCTCTTTCTATCCTGCACTTGTACTAAGCGGGAATACTGCTTGTGCATCCAATTCCATAAACCCCAAAGTTATTCCATATGTGCCCCCTGCCTCGTGGACCCCATGTGGGTCCCCTCCACTTATCCTTGCATCAAAACACTTCGTCTTGCTCTAGAAAAAATCACTATATAGCCAGCTCAAACCCGAGTTCTTGCTCATCTTGCTGACATTTTCAATCTCCTTGCTCAAAGCTCCTCTCACAAAACTAATTTGGGGAATTGTTCTTTGGTATGTGACTCCTCCAATGGTCCAATTAGTTTTTGTTCTAGTGCTTAATTTATTGCAAATTTGTGCTACTTAGGTGACCCTGTTCTTGAGCTTGCATGTCAAATTTATGTGGTCAAAAGTAGTATCAGGCCTATTTTAACAGAAATAACAGGCATGCCTACAACAGGTCTATGCTTATTTTTAGTATCAGGCCTAGTAATTCTAGCAGCTTCATCACAGAAGTAAATAACATGCCCATCAATATTATCGGCCAAGAGATCCTTAACCATAGCAATACTAGGTTCAACTTTAATTTGCTCAGAGGGTGTAGGTGTTCTTGTATTACTCTTACGAACAACAATTGAAGCTTTAGCATGATCCTTTATTCTAACAGGGAAAGGTGGTTTCTCAATATAAGCAGTAGGAACAACAGGATCATTATAAGTGATAGTCTTTTCTTCAACTTTAATAGGTCCAACTACTTTTACTTCAATGGGAGGATTATATTTAAACCACTTCTCCTTAGGGAGATCAACATGAGTAGCAAAGGATTCACAGAAAGAAGCTACTATCTTAGAGTCAAGTCCATATTTAGTGCTAAATTCACGGAAAGCATTGGTATCCATAAAAGATTTAACACAATCAAACTTAGGTGTTATACCTGACTCCTTACCTTCGACGAGATCCCAATCTTCATTATAAGTAAGAGTGCGGGTAACAAGTAATAAAAGTAAATAAGGTGCCGCAAGATGGCCCAATCCTTTTTATAGCGAAGGACAAGCCTGGACAAACTCTTATATAAGGAAAACGCTCCCGGCGACACATGGGAATTATCGTCAAGCTAGTTTTCATCATGTTCATATGATTCGCGTTCGGTACTTTGATAATTTGATATGTGGGTGGACCGGTGCTTGGGTACTGCCCTTCCTTGGACAAGCATCCCACTTAAGATTAACCCCTATTGCAAGCATCCACAACTACAAAAGAAGTATTAAGGTAAACCTAACCATAGCATGAAACATATGGATCCAAATCAGCCCCTTACGAAGCAACTCATAAACTAGGGTTTAAGCTTATGTCACTCTAGCAACCCATCATCTACTTATTACTCCCCAATGCCTTCCTCTAGGCCCAAACAATGGTAAAGTTTCATGTAGTCGACGTTCACATGACACCACTAGAGGAAAGACAACATACATCTCATCAAAATATCGAACGAATACAAAATTCACATGACTACTTATAGCAAGACTTCTCCCATGTCCTCAGGAACAAACGTAACTACTCAGAAATCATATTCATGTTCATAATTAGAGGGATATTAATATGCATAAAGGATCTGAACATATGATCTTCCACCGAATAAACCAATTAGCATCAACTACAAGGAGTAATCAACACTACTAGCAACCCGCAGGTACCAATCCGAGGCTTTGGGACAAAGATTGGATACAAGAGATGAATTAGGGTTTGAGATGAGATGGTGCTGGTGAAGATGTTGATGGAGATTGACCCCCTCCCGATGAGAGGATCGATGGTGATGATTTCCCCCTCCCGGAGGGAAGTTTCCCCGGCAGAAAGACTCCATATAGCCAAAGCCCTAGATTGGTTCCGCCTGGTCGCGGCGGAGTTTCGTCCCGAGAGCTAGCTTATGCTTTTTTTCCTAGACGAAAGACTCCATATAGCCAAAGATGGGCATCAGAGGGCTGCCAGGGGGCCCACGAGGCAGGGGGCGCGCCCAGGGGGTAGGGCGGTGGGTGGCCCCCCTCTGGTACTTCTTTCGCACAATATTTTTTATATATTCTGAAACTTGCTCCCGTGAAGTTTCAGGACTTTTGGTATTGTGCAGAATAGGTCTCTAATATTTGCTCCTTTTCCAGCCCAGAATTCCAGCTGCCGGCATTCTCCCTCTTCATGTAAACCTTGTAAAATAAGAGAGAATAGGCATAAGTATTGTGACATAATGTGTAATAACAACCCATAATGTAATAAATATCGATATAAAAGCATGATGCAAAATGGATGTATCAATACCCAACACGTTGTTGCGGGAATATTTTACAACATATTTCAACGTGATTCGTTGTATGGAAAATGAATATTTGATGAAGTAATAATATAAAAGGCTAAAATAAGAAGTACATATAATTTATTATGTTTGAGTACTATATAGTTGTAAAATGTTTATTAAATATAAATAACATAATATAATGAAAATTCTCATGTATGTTTGCATGTTGAGATGAGTCTTTTTTCATGCATGTTTCATGATGAAGTGGCATGCTTGCATGTTGAGAGACATATGGTAGTGGAGGTGGGCCTTTTCTCATGTATGTTGTGCGATGATGTGACATGCTTGCATGTTGAGAGAAATAGTTAGTAGGGGCTAGCTATTTAGATATAGATGATTTTGCAACATATTTCAATGTGATTCGTTGTATGAAACAAGAATATTTGAAGTAATAATATAAAAGGCTTGAATTAGAAATACATATAATTTATTATGTTTGAGTACTGTATAGTTGTAAAATGTTTATTGAATATAAATAACATAATAGAATGAAAATTCTCATGTATATTTTCATGTTGAGATGAGTCTTTTTTTCATGCATGTTTCATGATGAATTGGCATGCTTGCATGTTGAGAGACATATGCTAGCGGAGGTGAGCATTTTCTCATGCATGTTGTGTGATGATGTGGTTGCATGTTGAGGGTAATAGTTAATGGGGGCTAACTATTTAGATATAGAAGATGCCCTAGAGGCAATAATAATTGTATTATTTATTTCCATGTTTACAATTAAGAGTTTATATTCTATGCTATTACTATTATGGTTCTTGAATATGTGATTTAGAGGAGAACTCATAAAGGTGTGGGAGAGGTTGGTGCACCAAGGGAGGGATACCTCCTCCCCAAGTCCACTTGCCCCCTGTCCCGCACCTTTATATATGAGAGAGGTGCCCCCCTCCTAGAGAAAACATCAAGTCCTTGTCCCAGGCGCCCCTCCTCCCTAGTTCGTCTAGTTATTTTTATCTAGATTGAATATCTCTAATCGTCGTAATAGAGAAGCCCTGTGTGGTTATCTTCCTCCCTCCTCTAATTCTCCGATGATGCTAAGCTCCAGACAACGAAGCTCTAGTGAATCACGAAGCTCGTAGGCGTGTAATCCGTAGAGAGGTCGTGTTTTCGGTCTTTTGTTCGAGGGATCGTCGTAAACGGTTCGAGGGACTTCAAGAACAATATGTACTAACTCTTCTTCCATTGCAGCTCAAAGTTGGCAACGATCCGATCTAACCTTGTATGCATCTTCGAGTAAATAACAAAAAACTACCACATTACGGGCTAGGGTTACAAGAACTACCAGTTTTTTAAATTTCCCAAAACACTACCACTATTTTGGTTTGCTATTCCAAAAAAACACTAATTGTTGAACTGTTATGTTTTAATCTAGTTTATGAAGTGGAGGGACCGCTCGTCAGGTCCACATGGCATGAAAGTCAAAACTTAACTATTCAGATAACGACGTTGGATCACTATGAAGATGCAGGGCGATTTTTTTGTACTACATTTCCCAACACTTCTACCATCATCGATGGATCAACGGGCACAACGCTTTTGAGGTTGACCCAAGCGCCATTTCATCATGATTAGAGGAGGAAAGAGGAGAATGGTGGCATCAGCTTTGGTGGATAATCAGTGGATTGATGACATCCATGGGTCCTTGTCACTGCAAGCGATCATCGAATACATGGATCTCTAGCATGTAGTTCAACAAGTGCCCCCCTCACAAATAAAGAAGATTGGCTCACTTGAAGATTGACCGCAAATGATATCTACTGGCCAGTTCAGCATATGATGCCTTTTTCTTCAACACCGAGCACATAGATTATGCCAGGCTCATGTGGAAAAACCATGTACCCCCCAAAATGGAGATATTTCACATGGCTGGTCATCCATGATCGATGTTGAACATAGGACTTCCTTGCGAGGGGAATGCAACATCTGTCTTGTTCCTCCTTATGTGATCAGGCGCCCGAAATCCTTGACCATATTATGGTACAGTGTGTCTACACCAAGCACTCTTGATTCCTCTTATTGCGCGGCTTTGGAAGTCAATGAAGGACTGGTGGTTCTTAATGGACGGTCCAACAACTCGGGTCAACTCCTCCGACTTGCAACAATCATGATCGTGGGTTTACATAAACTATGGTTGGAGGTAGGGTTTTTGATGGAAATGTTTCGTCTGTGCAGAGGGTGGTCACGTTCTCTCTCCCCCAAAAAAGAAAGGGTGGTCACATTGGTGGTCAAAGTGCTGAAACTTTAGAAGGCACAAGAGTATCAGACATGCTCTAGGGAGGAATAGCAATAGTGTGTGTTGGCGGGTTGGGCCTACCTTTGTAGGTGTTGTGTTCGGAACAAGAGCATGTTTTTCAAAGGGCCATTGGTTAATCTTTCATTAGATAGAAAGGAGGAGTTTTACAAATGGACAAGCAGTCCAGGTGAACTAGGACCGAGAGTCGCTAGCTAGGCCCACTGCCTGAAGTCAGGCAAAAGAAAACTACATAACTGCATCTATAGCGCATGTGTTTCAAGAGGCACAATCTGAGATGCAACCGGCTGCCCTCTCCGACTAGGTCCAAAACCCCGTCGGCGCTGCTGGCAACTTGATAAAAAAACCTAGCGTTGAGTTCTTTCCGGATCATCTAGTGCATCAGTATGGCCATGATACGTCTCCAACGTATCTATAATTTTTGATTGCTCCATGCTATTATATTATCTATTTTGGATGTTAATGGGCTTTATTTTACACTTTTATATCATTTTTGGGACTAACCTACTAACCGGAGGCCCAGCCCAAATTGCTATTTTATTGCCTATTTTAGGGTTTCGAAGAAAAGGAATATCAAACGGAGTCCAAATGGAATGAAACCTTCGGGAACATGATTTTTCTCAACAAACGTGATCCAGGAGACTTGGAGTGGTCGTCAAGAAACAAGGGAGGAAGGCACGAGGCAGGGGGGCGCGCCCTCCACCCTCGTGGGCCCTCTGTTGCTCCGCCAACGTACTTCTTCCTCCTATATAAGTCCACGTACCCCCCAAACATCCAGGAGCGCCACGAAAACCTAATTCCACTGCCGCAACCTTCTGTACCCAAGAGATCCCATCTTGGGGCCTTTTCCGGAGCTCCGCCGGAGGGGGCATTGATCACGGAGGGCCTCTACATCAACTCCATGGCCTCTCCGGTGATGTGTGCGTAGTTTACTTCAGACCTACGTGTGACGCCCCTGATTTGACCGTACACTAATCATACATGCGAACGTATACGATAAAGATCAGGGACTCACGGGAAGATATCACAACACAACTCTACAAATAAAATAAGTCATACAAGCATCATATTACAAGCCAGGGGCCTCGAGGGCTCGAATACAAGAGCTCGATCATAGACGAGTCAGCGGAAGCAACAATATCTGAGTACAGACATAAGTTAAACAAGTTTGCCTTAAGAAGGCTAGCACAAACTGGGATACAGATCGAAAGAGGCGCAGGCCTCCTGCCTGGGATCCTCCTAAACTACTCTTGGTCGTCGTCAACGGGCTGCACATAGTAGTAGGCACCTCCCGAGTAGTAGTAGTAGTCATCGACAGTGGCGTCTGGCTCCTGGCCTCCATCGTCTGGTCGCAGCAATCGGGTATAGAAAGGGGAAAAGGAGGGAGCAAAGCAACCATGAGTACTCATCCAAAGTACTCGCAAGCAAGGAGCTACACTACATATGTATGCATTGGTATCAAATGAAATAAGGGTATCATATGTGGACTGAACTACAGAATGCCGGAATAAGAGGGGGATAGCTAGTCCTATTGAAGACTACGCTTCTGGTAACCTCCATCTTGCAGCAGAAGA
Source organism: Triticum aestivum (assembly GCF_018294505.1). Lineage (NCBI taxonomy): Eukaryota > Viridiplantae > Streptophyta > Magnoliopsida > Poales > Poaceae > Triticum > Triticum aestivum. The sequence goes on from NC_057800.1 coordinate 584,650,604, forward strand.
AGAGAGTAGATGGTAAGTTCACCAAAGTAACATCGCATAGCATAATCCTAACCAATGATCCTCCCCTCGTCGCCCTGTGAGAGAGCGATCACCGGTTGTATCTGGCACTTGGAAGGGTGTATTTTATTAAGTATCCGATTCTAGTTGTCATAAGGTCAAGATACAACTCCAAGTCATCCTATTACCGAAGATCATGGCTATTCGAATAGATTAACTTCCCTGTAGGGGTGCACCACATTTCCCAACACGCTCGATCCCCTTTGTCCGGACACACTTATCTGGGTCATGCCCGGCCTCGGAAGATCAACATGTCGGTCTAAATCCTATGGCGCAGGGGTCTGGGCCCATCGCCCATTGCACACCTGCATGTTGCGAGGGCGGCCGGAAGCAGAACTAGGCCCCTTAATACAAGAGCAGGCTTACGGTCCAATCCGGCGTGCGCCGCTCAGTCGCTCACGTCACGAAGGCTTCGGCAGATACCATGACGTCGAGTGCCCATAACTGTTCCCACGTAGTTGGTTAGTGCGTATAGGCCAGTAGCCAGACTCAGATCAAATACCAAGATCTCGTTAAGCGTGTTATCTTAAAGTAACCGCGAACGCCGACCAGGGCCAGGCCCACCTCTCTCCTAGGTGGTCTCAACCTGCCCTGTCGCTCCGCCTCCAAGTAACAGTCGGGGGCCGTTGGGAACTCAGGCCCACCACTACCTGGATGGAGCCACCTGCCCCTTCAGCCCCCACATCAGAATCACTTGCGGGTACTCAACGAGCCGATCCGACTTTAGTCACCACCTGTATAGTATATACCCGTGATCAACACCCGAGTGATCACGACCCGATAGTATAGCATGGCAGACGGACAAGAATGTAGGGCCACTGCTGAAGTACTAGCAACCTATACTAGGCATGTAGGATTTGTAGTTAAGGTATCAACAGTTGTAGTAACAATGACAGGCTATGCAACAGGATAGGATTAACGGAAAGCAGTAACATGGTACACTACTCTAATACAAGCAGTATAGAAAAGAGTAGGCGATATCTGGTGATCAAGGGGGGGCTTGCCTGGTTGCTCTGGCAAGAGAGAGGGGTCGTCAACACCGTAGTCGTACTGGGTAGCAGCGGCGTCGGTCTCGATGTCTAGCGAGAGAAGAGGAGGAAGAAACAATAAATATTAAGCAAACAGATGCAGAGCGATGCATGACATGACAAGTATCGGTGCTAAGGGTGCCCTAACGCGGTATGAGGTGGTACCGGTGAAGGGGGAATCATCCGGGAAAATATCCCCGGTGTTTCACGTTTTCGAACAAATGGACCGGAGGGGGAAAGTTGCAGGTTTGCTATGTTAGGGACGCGTGGCGGACGAACGGGCTGCGTATCCGATTTCGTCTCGTCATTCTGAGCAACTTTCATGTAGAAAGTATTTTCATGTGAGCTACGGTTTATTTTATATTAATTTTAAAAGATTTAAATCATTTTTAGAATTTATTTAATTATTTTAATTTAACATTATCCAGAATAGTGTTTGCTGACATCAGCATGATGTCAGCGGTCAACAGAGGTTGACTAAGTCAAACTGACTAGTGGGTCCAGTGGGACCCACCTGTCATACACTGTTAAGTTAATTAGGGTTAGGTTAAACTAATTACTACTTAGCTAGACTAATAGGTTAATTAGATTAATTAAGTAGGATTAATAAACTTAATTAATTTAGTTAATTAATTAATTAATTTTATTATTATTATTATTTATATATATATTTGTAAACAAGGGCATGGGGCCCCAGTGCCATAGGCCCAGGCCACAAGCGGGCACTGGGCGCTAGCGGGCAGCGGGCGCTGGGTGCCGGCCCGACTGGGTGCTGGCCCAGGCCAGCCGGGGCCGCAGCGGGGGCACGAGCGTGCGTCCCGGCGATGGCGGCCGGACGGCGCGGGGTGCGATGGAGCGTGGGCGCGAGACAGGGGCGGCGGATCGGCGAATATGCCCGCGGTGGGCTCGACTGCGACGGGGTTCGGCCGGGGAGCAGCGCAGCAGAGGGGGAGGCGAGGCGATGCAGCATCAGGCCGTCGGCGAGGCGCGGTGCGGGCGAGCGGAGGCGTGCGCGCGGTCAGCGGGGTAGGGGGCTGGCCGGAGCGGGCATAGCAGAGCTGGACGGAGGGCGCGAGGGAGCACGGACGGGCGCGGCAGAGCACGGCGGAAGCTGCGGGCGAGGGGCGCGGTGGCCGGTGCGGCCGGGCGCGTGTGTCTGGGCAGTGCGCGTCCATGGGTGCGGGCTGGGAGCCCAGGGCGCGGCGCGCGAGCGGGGCTGCGGCGAGGGCAAGGCGAGCGTGCATCGGGCGCGGCCGAGGACGACACGAGCGCGTGTAGCTGCAGGGACTGGGGCGTGCGGGCGCTAGCAACGTCGGGAGATGGCCGAAGCCAGGGGAGGGAGGAGGGTGAGCTCACGCGCGCGCAGAGGAACGGGGGCGGTGAGGCTTGATGAAGCGGCGCGAGGAGGGGACGAGGACGCGGTCCGGCGGTGTCGTGGCTCCGGCGAGGGGGACTCCAAGCGGCTGTGGCGTCGGGACTGAGTCCCAGCTCCAGATCGAGGGCGGCACGCGGACGGGTGTCGGGGCGACTCGGGAGGAGGAGGCGGTGACAGGGCGGGGCGTCGCTGAGGATGGGCGCCGCGAGGTGGCTTCGGGTGGCGGCAATGGACAGTGCCGGGCGGGATTGATCCCGGTCCCGATTGGATCGGGAGTGGGAGAGAGAGAACGTGGGGGAGGGAAAATGGGTGTCGGTGGGGGTGGGGGTTGACCGTGGAGTGTGTGTGTGTGGGGGGGGGTTATGGAGAGGGAGTGGGGGTGGGCCGGCCCATTCAGGCGGCCGGGGTCCGTGTGGATGGCCAGCTGGGCCAAAAGGCCCAGCGGGGGGGAGGGTTTTCTCCTTTTCTTATTTTTGTTTTGTTTTTTACTTTTTACTTATTTTCTTTTCTGTTCTAATTTCTAGTTTCCTCTGAATTTAGTTTTATAAAACCACAAAAGTTGAACCTAATTTAGTATCACTAACTATACCCTAGCTACAAAAAGATTAAACCTAAACAAAATAGTCTAACATTTTATAAATAATACAAGGCATTTATTAAATTGGTTATGTTGTTGTTTTATTTATCGTAGAGTATTTAAGCATTTTATAAAAGTACGGTTCCCCTACCATAATAACCTATGCAATATTTGGTTCACTCCGAACATTTTAGTTTTAATATTTGAAAACCTTTATTGTTAGATGGATTTTGAACTTCAATTTGAATCGGTTTTGAACTACCGCGAGACTAGCAACAGTAATTGAAGTGACGTGGCATCATTAGCAGAGGGTTGCTGTAGCTTAATTATCCGGGCGTCACAATTCCCCTCCACTACAAGAAATCTCGTCCCGAGATTTAGGAGCGGGAGTAAGGGGAAAGTTCTGGTTACGAAATTCTAACGGATCTTCTCGTTCTTGGTTGCTCTTCTCCAAGAGGTCGATCCATTACATTGATGTCTTCATTCCTCTGCTTCAGGTCATCATGATGAAGTCATCATCCTTTCTTCGGAAATTTCATTGTACTTGCGAAAAGACAATGGGTAACTTCGGAAGATCGGACCTTACAAGGTTGACTATGTGGCAGATGACTCAGGGAATGTGGTAGAAAGCAACTCTCAAATAGATACTTAAGAAAATATCAAGAGTAAAATAAGAAGGTACCATGAGAAGTTTCCAATGGGCAAGCAATCGTTCGATAGCCTAATCAGAAGGTGAAAGAGGTTCAGAGCAACGAGAATAACTATTGCGTCTGATACCAAAATAGATCACTAGGCAGGTGGCCCGTGAATTACATATGAAGTCAAGTGCGAGGAATAACTTTGACAACAGGGTGTACAGGAGAGTCAGGTTTCGATCCTGTGGAACTTTGGGTTATGGGCCCATCATGTGGGTTAAAAGTAGGAGCAGTGACATCTTGTATGATCGAAAGTATGTCTAGAGGGGGGGTGATTAGACTACTTGACCAAATAAAAATCTAGCCTTTTCCCAACTTTAGTTCTTGGCAGATTTTAGCTATCTTAGCACAAGTCAAGAAATCTCCACACAATTCAAGCAAGCATGCAAAAGAGTATATGAGCAGCGGAAAGTAAAGCATGCAACTTGCAAGAATGTAAAGGGAAGGGTTTGGAGGATTCAAACGCAATTGGAGACACGGATGTTTTTGTCGTGGTTCCGATAGGTGGTGCTATCGTACATCCACGTTGATGGAGACTTCAACCCACAGAGGGTAACGGTTGCGCGAGTCCACGGAGGGCTCCACCCACGAAGGGTCCACGAAGAAGCAACCTTGTCTATTCCATCACGGCCGTCGCCCACGAAGGACTTGCCTCACTAGCGGTAGATCTTCATGAAGTAGGCGATCTCCTTGCCCTTACAAACTCCTTGGTTCAACTCCACAATCTTGTCGGAGGCTCCCAAGTGACACCTAGCCAATCTAGGAGACACCACTCTCCAAGAAGTAACAAATGGTGTGTTGATGATGAACTCCTTGCTCTTGTGCTTCAAATGATAGTCTCCCCAACACTCAACTCTCTCTCACAAGATTTGGATTTGATGGAAAGAAGATTTGAGTGGAAAGCAACTTGGGGAAGGCTAGAGATCAAGATTCATATGGTTGGAATGGAATATCTTGACCTCAACACAAGTGTAGGTGGTTCTCTCTCAGAAAATATGTGTATTGGAAGTGTAGGTATATTCTGATGGCTCTCTCACCAAATGAAGAGTGGGTGGAGGGGTATATATAGCCTCCACACAGAATCTAACTGTTACACACAATTTGCCAAACTCGGTGGGACCGAATGGTTAAACTCGGTCGGACCGATTCAGCAAACCTAGTGACCGTTAGGATTTTCGATGGGACTGAGATGCAACTCGGCAGGACCGATATGGTTAGGGTTAGGGCATAACGTAATCTCGGTGTGACCGATTACACAAACTCGGTGGGACCAATTTTGGTAATAAGCTAACCAGAGAGTTGGTCAGGTAAACTCGGTGGGACCGATTCACTCATCTCGGTGAGACCGAAATGTTACAAAAGGGAAACAGAGAGTTTACATTGCAATCTCGGTGGGACCGATCTCTCATCTCGGTAAGACCGAAACGTTACGAAGGGAAACAGAGAGATTACAATCCCATCTCGGTGAGACCGAGATCCCTATCGGTGAGACCGATTTGCCTAGGGTTTGTGGCAGTAGCTATGACATTTGAAACTCGGTGGCGCCGGATAGAAAGAATCGGTGGGGCCGAGTTTGACTTTTGGTTTAGGTCATATGTGAATGTGGGAAGGTAGTTGAGGATTTTGGAGCATATCACTAAGCACTTTGAGCAAGCAAGCCATTAAGCAACACCTCATCCCTCCTTGATAGTATTGGCTTTTCCTATAGACTCAATGTGATCTTGGATCACTAAAATATAAAATGTAGAGTCTTGATCTTGAAGCTTGAGCCAAACTTTTTGTCCTTAGAATTTTGAGGGATCCACTTTCCTCATCCATGCCATGTCATTCATTGAGCTTTTCCTGAAATATTAATCTTGGAATAATGTTAGCTCAATGAGCTATATGTTGTTAGGAATTACCAAAACCACCCAGGGATAGTTGCACTTTCACATCTTGCACGGTCATGATAGCAAGGCATGTCAGAGGGTAGCCTGTCAGTTATGTCGGCAACAACGTCGGTACCAAGGGCGAGGGACGAGGAGAACCATTTTCCTGCTCATTAAACGAGGCAGACCAGTAGGCAAGGTTCTCATCCATCGGTGGCTACCGGAATGTTATCAACAATAGTAACAGGGTCTTGCTGACGGAATTGTACAATGAGGTGTTTACATAAGCATGAGAATATTACTCCTTAGATCATATAGATCACAAGAAAGATTAAACCAAACAATGGAAAGGAAAATATGATTATTAGATTAAACAGAACAATGGAAAGGAAAATGTGTTAAAACACATATTCCAGGGGTATATCCCCCCAAGGACAAGTAGAGCATGATATCCTTGACTGGATATAATGTAGAAAACTCTTTAGGTAAGGTGAGAGAAATTTCATGACACTACTCATAAAGTGGTGTTTGGGTAACTGAGCAGGAAACATTTAGCATTGGGCTTCAAATGTTCTTGTTGATAATCGGAGTACCACAAACAAGCTTCAAGATCGCATTGACAAGGTCACTAGGTAAAGATCAGACTTTGGATACACAAATGATCCATCAGGAACAACTTATAGAATAAGTCTTACAATTTCCTCATGGAAGAGTGGCTAACCTTGCTAAAAGGAAACTATAACAATAGGTCTGCTGGGCAGGTGTGTTAGGATGACATCACCTTATTGGGTTAAAGACCAATGTTATAACTCTTGGGAATATGTTCCAACCATCGAAACTGACCGAGATTCAGGTCTGATTGGTGTCAGGATACCCCAGACTCGGGATGCCTGAGAAGAAAAAGGTGCAACTCAAATAAACGAGATGACATTGTAAGATTATCAGGAAATGAACTATGGAAGCAAGTTTCGAATCATGAGTTCATCATTAAACCAAGGAGAGGATGAGGAGGTGGCTGATGAACTCAACGACAATGAGTCGAGATTTCCAAAAGATGGATTCCCCACCAGTATTCGAACAAGGAGATAACATTTGTCAGATCAAATGATATAATGAGGTATGCCCGAGGAAAACATACACATTTAATATTGATTGAAAGGTGCACCTGAAATATGGGCTTAGGTAGCACGATCAATGTTAGAATGGTGATTCGATAACCAACGACCTAAGAATGAAATATCGATCATTAACTTCAAAGCAATAGGGTTGCTAGAAGTTTTGAAGTCGCACATCATAGTTCAATTGTCGGTTTCCCGGTTAGAAACAACACGGGGACCAAGGAATGAACGAATATGGCAAGAGGTATCACCTGTATCAAGATCTCTTAAGAGGTGGTGAAATTCTCATGACATTCTTGACATAAAAGATGGTAATACTCAAAGGTAAAGAAGAACAAATGTTGGATAGCAAGGAACTCAAGGTATAACACAAAATACGAACAAGTTTGTGTTGAACGGAAGGCAATAAAAAGGTTGATGATAAAACAAATCATCGAGGGCAAGGATGGTATTTCTCATCATGAATTCAATTGATATCCTGGAAGAGCTTAGAATGTTGATGATGATCATGAAAAATTTTGTCGAGAGGCTCCACGAAGAAGCAATTGAACAGCGGCTACATCAAGCAACAGGACTAATGCAGAGAAAGATTATTGGAACCACGGATACTACACCCACTCAGAATCAAGCTTGCTGTTCAGGGTGAAACGATAAGACAAGGAAGATCGACGTAATCTTAGCTCATCGCCGAAAGTTATGCTCCAGGAATAAGGACCGGGTAGCACAGTTAAAAATTAGCCCAATAATGGTATAGCCGATCAGCCTAGGAATGACTTGAAGGATTATTAAACTCATAAGCAACGAAAATTAATTAGGGTTATCGAACCAGAATGTGGAATCGGTTCACATATCGGTGTTCTCGGTTGACGACAACCCAAAATCCAGAAAAATTGTAATCAGTGAGAAATAACAGTTAATGAAGAACCCATAAGAAGTTATGCAGTCCCATGACATTACCAAGATATCATAGTGTAATACTCGACAGTAGATCAAAGTAAAGGTTGGACAGGTGCAATGATCTGCACAAGACAAGTACTCCAACTTGTCCGAGAAATGGTATTAAGGAGAAAATATGGTCGGAACCATGATTGCAAAGGACCAAACATAGATACATGATGAACTTATAACAAGGGGATTATTATCATTTTCAAGAAGCTTCGATGATGAGTTCCACATCGGGTCCATGGGCATGAACGCAAAGGCTCAAGGTCGACTCCCACTTCTTCAATGCATAACCCTTCATTTTACTTCTCGCTTTTGATGAGACTGTAGTGTAGAAATTTTATCTGGCGAAACAACAGAAGAGTATGACTCGCGAAAACTTTCAGGTTCATACGGTTGGGGGAAGGCATAGGTTCAACCCATCGAGGCATCTTAGGAGCATATACCACAATTTCAGGAATAAATAACACAAGCTCGATAGTAGAGCATGCTGGAGAAAGCAGAGGATACAATTTACCAAAGGCATTATGTATCCGAGGAAAAGCTCACAAGATTACTTGAATATGAAGGACGCTGTCAGATAATAATCCACAAGAGGTCTAGTGGTTCACAAAGGAGCTGATTTGAGTATCGGTACTCTATCAAAGGAAGAAGGAATGCATGTGCATCGGATTATAGAAACAACTGACTAACTCAAAGCTCAAATGCAAAGGAGTTATGAATTCCAAGACAAGGGATCAGGAGCAATGCTCTGATTAGGGATGGATAAGTTGAACAGCCTTAGGGGTACAATCAATGGCAATTTGAGTGGTCGAGATCCAGCTCATGTCCGGAATGACGTCTGAATCGGAAGGATAAATTCCAGGGAACAACGGATGATTGTGTGCATTCACACACATGTTGAATCAAAAGGATTAGAATGGCAATCACAAAGGTTTTTAAATTAAATTGCTAGACCAATGGAATTAACCAGAATGCAAGTATGCAAGAATTCCAGGAACAACAGGTTGTTGAGGATTTTTGAAAGATCAAATATTATTTTGAAGTCTTTTGCGGAACACAAGAACAACTGGGAATGAGTGGATACTCGATAAGTGCGAGGAATTATCCGTAGGGGTATTTCTACGGCAAGGAGCTACAAGGCAGTGGTACAAGGGATTTTTAAAAGTCGGAGAGCAATTCGATGCATCTTGTAACAACAAGGGAAACTCAGAGTAATTGTATGAGCAACAAGTGTATGTCGTTACCCATATGGACATATCGGCAGTAGGGAATTGAAAAGCAGAGGGCACAAGGGTCTCGGGAATGATCGAAGAGCATTTTCAAAATCTTCTGGTGCAGTAGACGATCGTCTGTGATAAGGGGCTCTCCGAGAGAAGTAGTTATGAGAACCTAGAGTCAGATTTAGTAAAATCATTTAACCCGAATAGAAGAGAGATCAGAGTCCCATAGTAAGGTTCGAGGAGTAAAAGATCTTAATACCACCCAGATGGCGATGTGGGCCCGTAAGGCACACAACCATGCTAGTAAAAAGTTTTGTAATGTCTAGACTCGACTTCGGCCAAGGGGTGCGGAAGGAGGATTCCTACAGGCAGTCGGCTCTGATACCAACTTGTGACGCCCCAGATTTGACCGTACACTAATCATACACGCAAACATGTACGATTAAGATCAGGGACTCACGGGAAGATATCACAACACAACTCTACAAATAAAATAAGTCATACAAGCATCATATTACAAGCCAGGGGCCTCGAGGGCTCGAATACAAGAGCTCGATCATAGACGAGTCAGCGGAAGCAACAATATCTGAGTACAGACATAAGTTAAACAAGTTTGCCTTAACAAGGCTAGCACAAACTGGGATACAGATCGAAAGAGGCGCAGGCCTCCTGCCTGGGATCCTCCTAAACTACTCCTGGTCGTCGTTAACGGGCTGCACATAGTAGTAGGCACCTCCCGAGTAGTAGTAGTAGTCATTGACAGTGGTGTCTGGCTCCTGGCCTCCATCGTCTGGTCGCAGCAATCGGGTATAGAAAGGGGAAAAGGAGGGAGCAAAGCAACCGTGAGTACTCATCCAAAGTACTCGCAAGCAAGGAGCTACACTACATATGTATGCATTGGTATCAAATGAAATAAGGGTATCATATGTGGACTGAACTACAGAATGCCGGAATAAGAGGGGGATAGCTAGTCCTATCGAAGACTACGCTTCTGGTAACCTCCATCTTGCAGCAGAAGAAGAGAGTAGATGGTAAGTTCACCAAGTAACATTGCATAGCATAATCCTAACCGATGATCCTCCCCTCGTCGCCCTGTGAGAGAGCGATCACCGGTTGTATCTGGCACTTGGAAGGGTGTATTTTATTAAGTATCCGATTCTAGTTGTCATAAGGTCAAGGTACAACTCCAAGTCGTCCTGTTACCGAAGATCACGGCTATTCGAATAGATTAACTTCCCTGCAGGGGTGCACCACATTTCCCAACACGTTCGATCCCCTTTGTCCGGACACACTTATCTGGGTCATGCCCGGCCTCGGAAGATCAACACGTCGCATCCCTACCTAGGCACAACAGAGAGGTCAGCACGCCGGTCTAAATCCTATGGCGCAGGGGTCTGGGCCAATCGCCCATTGCACACCTGCATGTTGCGAGGGTGGCCGGAAGCAGAACTAGCCCCCTTAATACAAGAGCAGGCTTACGGTCCAATCCGGCGCGCGCCGCTCAGTCGCTGACGTCACGAAGGCTTCGGCAGATACCATGACGTCGAGTGCCCACAACTGTCCCTACGTAGTTGGTTAGTGCGTATAGGCCAGTAGCCAGACTCAGATCAAATACCAAGATCTTGTTAAGCGTGTTATCTTAAAGTAACCGCGAACGCCGACCAGGGCCAGGCCCATCTCTCTCCTAGGTGGTCTCAACCTGCCCTGTCGCTCCGCCTCCAAGTAACAGTCGAGGGCCGTCGGGAACTCAGGCCCACCACTACCTGGATGGAGCCACCTGCCCCTTCAGTCCCCACATCAGAATCACTTGCGGGTACTCAACGAGCCGACCCGACTTTAGTCACCACCTGTATAGTATGTATGTATAGTATATACCCATGATCAACACCCGAGTGATCACGGCCCGATAGTATAGCATGGCAGACGGACAAGAATGTAGGGCCATTGCTGAAGTACTAGCAACCTATACTAGGCATGCAGGATTTGCAGGTAAGGTATCAACAGTTGTAGTAACAATGACAGGCTATGCATCAGGATAGGATTAATGGAAAGCGGTAGCATGCTACACTACTCTAATGCAAGCAGTATAGAGAAGAGTAGGCGATATCTGGTGATCAAGGGGGGGGGGGCTTGCCTGGTTGCTCTGGCAAGAGAGAGGGGTCGTCAACACCGTAGTCGTACTGGGTAGCAGCGGCGTCGGTCTCGATGTCTAGCGAGAGAAGAGGGGAAAGAAACAATAAATATTAAGCAAACAGATCCATAGCGATGCATGACATGACAAGTATTGGTGCTAGGGGTGCCCTAACGCGGTATGAGGTGGTACCGCTGAAGGAGGAATCATCCGGGAAACGATCCCCGGTGTTTCGTGTTTTTTGACAGATGGACCGGAGGGGGAAAGTTGCAGATTTGCTATGTTAGGGACGCGTGGCGGACGAACGAGTTGCGTATCCGGATTCGTCTCGTCGTTCTGAGCAACTTTCATGTAGAAAGTATTTTCATCTGACCTACAGTTTATTTTATATTAATTTTAAAAGATTTAAATCATTTTTAGAATTTATTTAATTATTTTAATTTAACCTTATCCAGAACAGTGTTTGCTGACATCAGCATGATGTCAGCGGTCAACATAGGTTGACTAAGTCAAGCTGACTAGTGGGTCCAGTGGGACCCACCTATCATACACTGTTAAGTTAATTAGGGTTAGGTTAAACTAATTACTGCTTAGCTAGACTAACAGGTTAATTAGATTAATTAAGTAGGATTAATTAAATTAATTAATTAATATTATTATTATTATTATTTATTTTATATATATATATATATATATATATATATTTGTAAACAAGGGCGTGGGGCCCAGTGCCATAGGCCCAGGCCACAAGCGGGCACTAGGCGCTAGCGGGCAGCGGGCGCTGGGTGCCGTCCCGACTGGGTGCTGGTCCAGGCCAGCCGGGGCCGCAGCGGGGGCACGAGCGCGCGTCCCGGCGATGGCGGCCGGACGGAGTGGGGTGCGATGGAGCGCGGGCGCGAGACAGGGGCGGCGGATCGGCGAATATGCCCGCGGTGGGCTCGACTGCGACAGGGTTCGACCGGGGAGCAGCGCAGCAGAGGGGGGAGGCGAGGCGCGGTGCGGGCGAGCGGAGGCGCGCGCGCGGTCAGCGGGGCAGGGGGCTAGCCGGAGCGGGCGCAACAGAGCTGGACGGAGGGCGCGAGGGAGCACGGACGGGCGTGACAGCAGCGGCAGAGCACGACGGAAGCTGCGGGCGAGGGGCGCGGTGGCCGGTGCGGCCGGGCGCGTGTGTCCGGGCAGGGTGCGTCCATGGGCGCGAGCTGGGAGCCCAGGGCGCGGCGCGCAAGCGGGGCTGCGGCCGGAGCGCGGCGAGGGCGAGGTGAGCGCGCATCGGGCGCGGCTGAGGACGACGCGAGCGCGTGTAGCTGCAGGGACTGGGGCGTGCGGGCGCTAGCGACGTCGGGAGATGGTCGAAGCCAGGGGAGGGAGGAGGGTGAGCTCACGCGCGCGTAAAGGAACGGGGGTGGTGAGGCTTGATGAAGCGACGCGAGGAGGGGACGAGGACGCGGTCCGGCGGCGTCGTGGCTCCGGCGAGGGGGACTCCAAGCTGCTGTGGCGTCAGGACCGAGTCCCAACTCCAGATCGAGGGCGGCGCGCGGATAGACGTCGAGGCAACTCGGGGTGAGGTGAGGAGGAGGCGGTGACAGGGCGGGGCGGCGCTGAGGATGGGCGCCGCGAGGTGGCTTCGGGCGGCGGCGATGGACAGCGCCAGGTGGGATCGATCCCGGTCCCGATTGGATCGGGAGTGGGAGAGAGAGGACGTGGGGGGGGGGGAAATGGGCGTCGACGGGGGGTTGACCGTGGAGTAGGGGGGGGGGTTATGAAGAGGGAGTGGGGGTGGGCCGGCCCATTCAGGCGACCGGGGTCCGTGTGGACGGCCAGCTGGGCCAAAAGGCCCAGCGAGGGGAGGGTTTTCTCCTTTTCTTATTTTTGTTTTGTTTTTTTACTTTTTACTTATTTTCTTTTCTGTTCTAATTTCTAGTTTCCTCTGATTTTAGTTCTATAAAACCACAAAAGTTGAACCTAATTTAGTATCACTAACTATACCTTAGCTATAAAAGGATCAAACCCTAAACAAAATAGTCTAACATTTTATAAATAATACAAGGCATTTATTAAATTGGTTATGTTGTTGTTTTATTCATCGTAGAGTATTTAAGCATTTTATAAAAGTATGGTTCCCCTACCATAATAATCTATGCAATATTTGGTTCACTCCGAACATTTTAGTTTTAATATTTGAAAACCTTTATTGTTAGATGGATTTTGAACTTCAATTTGAATCGGTTTTGAACTATCGCGAGACTAGCAACATTAATTGAAGTGACGTGGCATCATTAGCAGAGGGTTGCTGTAGCTTAATTATCCGGGCGTCACACCACGGGTCCATAGTTATTAGCTAGATGGCTTCTTCTCTCTCTTTGGATCTTAATACAAAGTTCTCCTCGATTCTTTTGGAGATCTATTCGATGTAACCTTCTTTTCGGTGTGTTTGTCGAGATTCGATGAATTGTGGGTTTATGTTCCAAATTATTTATGAACAATATTTGATTTTACTCTGAATTCTTTTATGTATGATTGGTTTTATCTTTGCAAGTCTCTTCGAATTATCAGTTTGGTTTGGCTTACTAGATTGATCTTTCTTGCAATGGGAGAAGTGCTTAGCTTTGGGTTCAATTTTGCGGTGCTCGATCCCAGTGACATAAAGGGAACCGACACGTATTGTATTGTTGCCATCGAGGATTAAAAAGATGGGGTTTATATCATATTGCATGAGTTTATCCCTATACATCATGTCATCTTCCTTAAAGCATTACTCTGTTTTTATGAATTTAATACTCTAGATGCATGCTGGATAGCGGTCGATGTGTGGAGTAATAGTACTAGATGCAGAATCGTTTCGGTCTACTTGTCTCAGACGTGATGCCTATATACATGATCATACCTAGCTATTCTCATAACTATGATCAATTCTATCAATTGCTCGACAGTAATTCGTTTACCCACCGTGAATACTTATGCTTTTGAGAGAAGCCACCAGTGAAACCTATGCCCGTGTCTATCTTTCATCATATTAATCTTCTAATACTTAGTTATTTCATTTGCCATTTATTTTACTTTGCATCTTTATCATAAAAATACAAAAAATATTATCTTATCATATCTATCAGATCTCACTCTCGTAAGTGACCGCGAAGGGCTTGACAATCCTTTTATCGCGTTGGTTGCGAGGTTCTTATTTGTTTGTGTAGGTGCATGGGACTTGAGCGTGATCTCCTACTGGATTGATACCTTGGTTCTTAAAAACTGAGAAAAATACTTACGCTACTTTGCTGCATCACCATTTCCTCTTCAAGGGAAAACCAACACAGTGCTCAAGAGGTAGCAGGCCACGATGTTGAAGTTGCAGCGCATCTCTTTGGGGACCCCATGTCTAGCTTTGAGCCACCATTGTTCCGTAGTACTGAAATTGTCATTGGGCAAGATTATGCCCTCTTTCTTGACTATTGCTTGTTCTTGTTGACCCCGGCAACTTGTAATCAGCTCTTTCTTTCCTGCCATCTCCTCGGAGCGGCGAGATTAGAGTTTCTCGTCGTGCGTACGCAATGGCGAGATTTCATGTCAGGTTTTTCAGATCGATTCAAGGATTCGATGGCGACAACTGCGGCTTCCGGACGCTGGTCCTTAGGGGCACGTGCACAAAGACTTGCTGGATGTCATCGACAAGGTCAGGCCGGCTTAGATATGGGAGCGGCGACAGCGGCAGCTCATTCTGGCGGCGACAATGGTCGTTCAGTTGTGTGTGGACCTACATGTAATTTTTATTATGTTTGGGGTGCTTTGTATTTCCGGTGAATCTTTATAATAGATATGATATTTTTCATAAAAAAACTCTCTCTTCTGCTTAATGAAAATGGAACATGCTTTTGCTTGTTCTTTCTTAAACAAAAAGGAAAAAAAATCACCCGCAAAAAAATAGGGAAAAAGAATCGTATACGAGCAAAATCGAGCCTTACCCTGAGTGGAGCCGACGAGGCCCGCACGCCAGTAGGAAGCACCGGAGGAGGAAGGTGTCCATGCGGTGCGGGCTGCGTGCGACTGGGCGCGGTGTAAAGGCCACGTGAGAATGGGCCTCGCGCCCTTCTATATAGCCCGCCATCGGGCCGCCCGGTCTGCACATCACCGCACTGCACGACAGCCATCCTCCGTGCGGTTCCAAGCTCCTACTCCCACGCCCGTCTCCCCCGAGATCAGGAGGAGCACGCCCGCTGCACCGGAGCGCCGAGACCTCGAGGCCTTCGTCTCCACCCCGGTGAGCGCCGCTGCCTTCCCCCTAATTCCGCCTCGTACCCCCCTGATCTGGCCGGTCCTGCCGATTCCGTCGATGCGCGCCGCGTTTTGTTCGGTGGATCACGCGAATCCGCTCGTCGACTCCACGGGGTCCGGGCTGGGCTGTTTCCCCTCCCGCGGGGCTTCCACGTTAGTATTGGCGAATCTGTTCGTTTCCTTTGGCTTTCCCCGTCTCACGAATCCGATCCGATTCCGCCAGATCGGCGAGGCGAGCGGTTGAGAATTTTGCGGATCTCTTGGCTGGGAGGGACTGCACTCATTCCTGCTGAATTCTGTGGGCTGTGCTCCATTTGCTTGGGCGTAGGGGTGTGTGTGTGTGGAGATGCGGGTGGATCGGAGTGGATCTGTGTAGATCTCTGGGTCTCGTCTAATAAAACTGTTCTCTTTGTTGTGGTGCAGGAGGAGAGATGGGGCTCACGTTCACCAAGCTGTTCAGCCGCCTCTTCGCCAAGAAGGAGATGAGGATTCTCATGGTTGGTCTCGATGCCGCTGGTAAGACCACCATCCTCTACAAGCTCAAGCTCGGCGAGATCGTCACCACCATCCCAACCATCGGTAAGCTGCTTTCTGCATTCTCTGCTTCCACGTCTGGTCATGTCTCAAATGTAGGAGCATAGCACAGTATTTACAAAAAAGAAACTTAAATCATATCGAGAGCACTGCTACTGTAAATCTGCAATGTAGATATATACTGCTAGGAAGGTGAATTTAAAAGGCACCGTAGCAAAATCAGGTGTTATCATTCGATCTCACGGTGACCGGAACTTAATAGTAAATAAAATAGGGATAGCCAGTTACTCTTAGCTGGGTCTCACTTTCATTAATAAAATCTGGCTAATTTGGAAATTTGCAGGATTTAACGTCGAAACTGTTGAGTACAAGAACATCAGCTTCACTGTTTGGGATGTGGGGGGCCAAGACAAGGTAAGGAAGTCTAGTCATGATTTGCTAATTGTGTCAGATTAAGAAATCATGTCACCCCTTTGTGAATCTGTTCCTCTCCCTTGGGCGGAAGATCAGATCTGTTTTTACACCGATGTTGTTAGGCTTATGTTGTCACAAACTTCAGCCTGGTGCCTTAGACTTACTATTTTATTGTTTTCTGATTGAAACAGATCAGGCCCCTGTGGAGGCACTACTTCCAGAACACGCAAGGGCTCATTTTTGTTGTTGACAGCAATGATAGGGAGCGTGTTGTTGAGGCTAGAGACGAGCTCCACAGGATGCTGAATGAGGTACTGCACTAGTGACTAGTGTTGTTGTAGTTGTTCTGAAGTTTCCCCAATTTGCAAATATCCTGTCTGAGTTTCCATCTATGGTAATGTGAATTTTTGTTCAGTAATCAATAAATATGTGAAGATAGCTGAACTGTCAAGTCAATATTCGTTTTCTTATATGCTTAGTCTGTGCTTTATTGAGAATTCACTAATTGAAATTTTAGCTTCTCTTTCCGTTCTATATTGAAATTCATAATTAATGTAAGATCTTTCTGTGATATAGGATGAGCTGCGTGATGCTGTGTTGCTTGTATTTGCAAACAAACAAGATCTTCCTAATGCCATGAATGCTGCTGAAATCACCGACAAGCTTGGTCTGCACTCCCTGCGCCAGCGGCACTGGTAAGGAACTCCACACACATAATCCCTCCGTAAAGAAATATAAGAGCGTTTAGAACACTAAAGTAGTGATCTAAATGCTCTTATATTTCTTTACAGAGGGAGTAGTTCAGAAGCTATTTACGTTCTAATATCTTGGTCAAAATTTCCCTGGTGTTCTGCTGTTTCTCAGATTCTATATGCTGCAGATATTTGTAATTGCGAACTTCAATTTGTAATAAGAGTTATTTGAAAGTACATGTAGTGTATCCCCAAAATAAATCTAGTATAAACGTACTTATTTCTGTTAAATCACATAGGGTGTAACACTGAAAATAGACCATCGCCCTGTTTTATAGATAAAGCCACATGGTCGAATGATATAGTAGTTCATAGGGTGTACCTGGGGATCATGAATGTGTCTTGATCTTAATTTAATTCCATGTTGTTGCTACACTACTTATCCTGTCTAAAATAATTATTGGTGCTGGTGCTAAAATAAATTATTTCCTCTGGTGCAGGTACATTCAGAGCACTTGTGCGACGTCTGGCGAAGGGTTGTACGAGGGACTTGACTGGCTCTCCAACAACATTGCCAACAAGGTATATTAGGCTCAACTGATCGTTATTCATTGAATATCTTCTCTGTGCTCTGCTGAATGCTTCTAAAGACTGCTGCACTTGCTTAAATGATATGGCCCTTAGCAGCTGTGACTGAGATAAACAAACAGACTAGCCCACGACACACTTCTGCTGCTATTTTATTATAACTACTAAATGCTGTTTGGTACGTCTGTGCTTAGATTAGGCACACAATGACACAATGAAGTTGAACAGTCTCACACAAGCACTCCTCTCTGTTCTATGCTATACCGTACTTAACAAGCAGCATAGCATCGCACACCAGAACTTGTGCCTTGTGCTCTGATCCCCTGTGACTAACAGCACATCCTCTTCATTTGTTTGCACAGGCTTGAAGCGCCTCGACAAGTGCTTCATCAAGAAACAAACGTGCTGGATGTCTCAACAACTCACTGCTACCATTTTACATATTGTGATATATATACACTGTACAAGAGATAGTATGTGTGCGTATGTGACAGGCAGAAGCTCCCTTCTTTAAGTGAGCTAGTATCAGGTCAGGTTGTCTTTTTTTGTATGGATATTATCAGTTGCTGTTCGGTGGTTTTACAAGGTTTAATGTGTCGACGATGTGTGTCTGAACCCCTATCTTTTCGAGTTTTGTTAAGATTGAATTGTGGTTGCCAATGTTGGTTGGTTCAGTTGAGTGATGTGGATGGTACCTGTTGCTAACATACTTCTGTGAGCGATGTTTTCACTAGTTGTGCTAGTTCGGATCTGGTTCTGCGCTTTCGGTCTGGCTGTCGGCATCGTCGCACGCCACCAACATCTTTGGAGATCCACTCACGCACTCGGTGATGGGTGCACCACCATGCACATGCCATTATGGGTTGATCATTGCCGCATACGACGTAGGTGGGCATGGAGTTGTATACTTAAATTTATTTTTGCAGGAAGTACACTTTGTACCACCTCCGCGTTTAGATCACTACTTAGTTCACTTCCACCACATGGGCACACAACGCTTACTTGAGACCGGGTTGAAGCTGGGGAGCTTTGTGAATGACGAATTGTCACTACCGCCAAACTGTTATGGAAATGTCACCTTTCTTTGAAAGAATAATTTACATTAATGAGACATCGAAATGTCAAACCTAATTTGAACTGCCCTCTAACCATCTAACACCGGTTGATTCTGTACATGTTATTTTGTTAATAATGTGATTGTGTAGAAAAGATATTATTTAGTGAGTATAAGAGCAACTCATAAATATTTTGTAGTTAGTCTGTGATTTACATGATATTTTGTTGATAATGTGATTGTGTAGAAAATGTTTTATTTGATAAGTATAAGAGCAACTCTAGCAGATATGTGTCGCCCCATCATACGAACTTAGTGGTCCAAAAATGGCTCTAACACAATCGCCATGTTGCCCTCTGCTACATAATTTTTAGAGCGTGCTTCAGTAGTGAGTCACAGCCTCCATCAGTGACGAATCTTGGAGGAAAATCAAGGGCAGGCTCAAAGTTAACGGCTGAAAAAAAGCTACTAACTCTCAATTATTTTGTTCAAAGAAGGTTAGAATTTGCCATAATACTAGTAGGAACATATACTATTAACTACTAATTATTTTTTTGCATTGCTGGAAGGTAGGCTCAAGCCTATTAAAGCCTGCCTAGTTGATTCACCATTGGCCTCCATATTTGGAGGCTGGGGGCGTTGATATGTAGCGCCCTGCATACCCATCTGTCTGTATGAGAGGAAAACTTCAATCGTTTATCGCCCCTCTCTTTCCCCCTCTCCTGCCTATGGCATAGTCGTCCGTCTGTATGACTCCTGCATGCACGGTTTTCATCGGGAAAGCTTCCTTAAATATCGTCGTTGTGTGTTTCACTTGTTTGCGCACATTTTCGCCTCTACGTGCCCTTTTCTGCCTTGTTTTTGTCAGAGCGCACCCTTTCTCGGGCCCTTTTCTTGTCAGACCATGGCTATATAAACCAACACTCTCCTCGCTGTCGCACAAGCACAATCGACCATCTTCCTCTTCCCCACCCACTATCTTCCTTCATGTTGAGCCATTTAAGTCATGTCAATGTTTTGACCCTTCTCGTGGACCCTTTTTGGGAGAGGGACTGGCATTACTTTGAGTGGGCCCAAGACGATGCGCTTCAAGACACCGAATCAACCGTGGGGGGTCGAGCGCCTCCCCGTCGCCACACGACGGAAGCTGCCATTGTAGTACCAAAAGTCGTGATCATGGAGGGTTACAAGGTTGGCCTTCGTATGCGTCCAAGAAGCCTACCGATACCTCAACCGTGATCAAAATGCAAGTGGAGGAAGCCAAATCCGCCCCCAGATGCGAGATCACTTTCAAACACAGGAAGCCGGTGAAATAAAATCATCGTGTTTTTAGTCGTTCTAGGTCAATTTTGATTTCAATGTGATGTTCAACCAATGTGCAATTGCTTTGTGTGAAGAATGAACATATACGTCAACATATGGATCCAAAAATAATATGAAGTTTGAATTATGATGACTCTGAGTAAATGCGCGTCACCTTGATAACTTCCAAAACATTGTGGAGCGTGCTCCAAAATGATTTTGGGTTGTGAATATGGCACATCCGCCAGAATTAATTTAAGCATTTATTCATTTATTTTACCAAAAAACATGATTTTACTTGGTAAGATAAAACATGATTTTACTTGGTAAGATAATATGAGGGCACAACCGAAGGGGAGGGGGTAGTTGAGGCGGTTTTGAGAAAAAAACCGGTTAGAAGAAAAA
Organism: Triticum aestivum; assembly: GCF_018294505.1. Taxonomy (NCBI): domain Eukaryota; kingdom Viridiplantae; phylum Streptophyta; class Magnoliopsida; order Poales; family Poaceae; genus Triticum; species Triticum aestivum. Next base: position 584,670,873 of record NC_057800.1, read on the forward strand.
AAATCAAAAATGAAGGGGAAGAAGAATGTAGGTAAAGAAGGGTGGATGAAAAATGAGCCATACGAAATTCATTAGTAAGTACATACGGAGAACTCGAAAACTAAGGAAACTATGAACCAAGCATAGCTCAGATCGTTAGATTCTTTGTGATGAAACTAGATCAGGGTTCAAGTCCTAGACTTGACATATGTGCTTTCATTTTTCTGAATTTATTTTAGTGAGATAAGATGTTCCCGTCACTACAAACACAAATATGATGACTTTGTCAATCTTAACATGTTGTGTCAACTCAGTATCTTGGTTCATAGGGACGAGTGTATGTAGGCATCCTAAGAAAACTTAATAACATCGGAATACAATACAATCTATTAAACCCAAAATAGAAAATCCAGTGCCGCAATTAATTGATCTAATCTGTATATTGTACTTCATGCTAACATGCGTGCATGTGAGATCGATCGATCGATCGGTCGCCATTATAAGCCATGCCCATGCACGGGTACATACAGGAGTGCATGCATACTAATTAAGCTTAGCTTGCCGGCTCCTCATGCCAGTCCACCACCTAAACCGGTACTCCGACTCCTCCTCCACCCGCTCCGGCGACGGCTTGAGGTCCTCGTCGAGGCCGCGGTCCATGCGGGCGATGTACTGGTGCTCGAACCACCGGCGCTCGAACCACCGGCGGTTGCGGCCGAAGCACTTGCGCAGCGCCGCCGTGGCCACGACGCAGGCCTCGGCGTCGACGACGACGCCGCCGTCCCGCCGCTTGACCTCCCTCGGGTGGCACTCGCCCGTCGCCACCAGGAACTCCTGGAGGCAGCCGCCGTTGTGCACGTGATGCACGACGCTGCTCTGGTCGCTGTTGGAGATGAGAGGCTCCGCCACCCCTTTGATCACCCCCTCCGTCACCGACGCCCCTATTGATTTGGCCAGCCGGTTCCCCATGGTCGGCCGGCCGGCCGGCGGCGTGGGTGTGTGTTGGCCTTGGAAACCAAAGCCGGGCCGGCCAACTGAACACCCAACCAATGTCCACCGCCGCGGCGGCTTAAATAGCTACTACTACTACCAAATATTGGCCCGGATCTGCTAACTGAACAATTCCAAATGTATACCATGGTTTGGTGCAAATCAGCTTCCGATCAAACCAAGCCATTCAAAACGGGGTATGGTATGGTATGCATGTGTCTCTATGGAATATGCATGCATGATAGCCAAACATACGCCATTAATTGCTTCTTATTTTGCGTTGCCTATTTCCTTTTTTATGTATCGATCGATCGAATGCCGTATCATTCGCCTTTCCGGCTACAAATTAATATGCCTTTGTAGCGCGCACATACCTGTACAACACTTTGTATTTTCGTTTTGGAAAGTCTGCACTCCAAATTTGATTTGTTCCAACTGCCATTAAAGCAGTCACGCGTGTGGAATATATTAGCTGTCCTCGATATATAAACTTACACACGTACGCAGCCAAGGACTCCCGATACTAAGGAAGGATCGAGCGAGCACGATCGAGCCGGCGATGGCGGCGCTCCTGAGCACGGCAGCAAGGAGGCTCTCACCGGCCGGCCGCGGTGGTCCGGCTGCTCTTTCTTCTCGCCGGCTTGCCTCCTCCGGCGCTACAAACCCACAGTACGGCAATGGCTAGAGTGAATTGCAGAAAACCATCACATTTCAGCTTAGGTTTGCAGGAAACACTCTTCTACGTTTTTGCTGTAGAAAACACTGATTTTTTTTTTCTAATCTTTTGCAGAAAGCACCAAACCTCCTGTTCGGGCAGTTTAAGCACTATTATGACAGGTGGGACCCTGTCTTGTCAACGTGGCTCACGGCCGCGAGCTGACGCCGTCTAACGGCGCTACAGTGCCCGCCGGTGCGCCGATAGAAACTAGCTCAGCTCTCTCATCTGCCTCGCCCTCTCCTCTCATCACTCTGCTCTCCTCTCCTCACTCCGTTCTTCTCCCCCGACGCCGCCACAACGCCGGCCGCCGTTCTGCTGCTTCCCCTGGCCATGGTGTCGTGGAGCGTCGAGACCAGTGAGGATTCAGTCATGAACATCTCCTCCTCCCGCGATGGCATCACCAAGGTTAGTTTGCTACAGCTAGGGTTAGGGTTAGGGTTAGTGATTTGGGGATTTTGTGAATGAGCTCGAGCTGAACCTAGGTTTATCTTTGCTTGCTCCCGCAACTTCCAGCTACGATGCACGATCCGAATTTCAATGGCACTGACGCAGATGTGAATGTTTTGTGCGAACACGGCGAGCCGGCCGAGCGCTTTGTTGCATTTGAAGGGATGCACACCGGCAGGAGGTTTCTAGGATGTGCTAAGAAGGTATGATCCTTTATAAGTGAAGGTGTTCATTGCTGAATGTGCTAAGTTTGGTATTTCTTTACCTTTACCTGACATGCCTTGTCATCAGATGGTACACATTGTTTATTGTGGTTAGTGATTACTGCTTTGTTTATCAAGTTGTTAAGCTTGGTTAAGTGCTTAGTCTTTGTTTAACTTGTTTTATCCAGTGAGTGGATGGTTGTCATTGTTTATTATGGTCAGTGCTTAATTACTTGTTTAACAATGGTCATTGTTTATTTGTTTGCTGTGTGATATGTTTGCTGCACATATTAGACCCCCTGAACATGTTAGCTTATGGAGTATGGCACTTAACAATGGTCTTCAGCCTACTCACTTAGATGATTCTTTATTGTTTTATTGGAGCGTTTTATTGTTTATTTTACAGGAAGGCATAAACTGTGGAGTAGTTCAATGGATTGATTTTGAATGGCCAGACTCAATGGAGAAGGCATTGGCCAAGTTATGGGATATGTATGAGGAGAGTAAGTCAGGTAGGACCAATGACAATCTGGAGAGTTCCTTTGTAATTCACAACCTGACAGAAGAGAAGAAGAAACTACAGGAGAATTATGACAGTCTGTATGCCGATGTCAATGCTCTCTTGGATGCCCAGCAACAGAGGGGTCTGGAGTTGAGCAATCAGAAGGAGCAGAAGCAATGTCTTGATGTGAAGATTGCAGAGCTAGAAACTGTAGTGGGCAACTTGAAGTCAGAGCTGGCAAAGAAAGAGGAGGAGAAGAAGAAAGTACAGGAGGACTATGACAGTTTGTATGCTGATGTCAATGCTCTCTTGGATGCCCATCAGCAGAAGGGTGTGGAGTTAAACAATCAGAAGGAGCAGAAGGAATATGTTGATTTGAAGATTGCTAAGCTAGAAACTGTAGTGGGAAACTTGAAGGCAGAGCTGTCAAAGAAAGAGGAGGAGAAGAATAAGCTTCTGCAAAAGTATGAGACTCTAGTGAACCTGACAGGTGCTCAAGCCAATGTGATTAGGAACTTGAAGTTCAATCATTTGAAGGAGAAGGAAAGGCTGACAGAAGAGAGGCTTAAATTGCAGCATCACATTTCTGAGCTTCAAAAGTCCGAGGAGAAGATAAAGCAGAAGCTTCAGGGGGTGAAGGCCATCTTAGATGAGTAGGGGTGTCCTCTAGTATGATAATCATCTATCTGTATGTAGATGATAGTCTTCTATGCAAAAATTTAGTATGAACTTGGTCCTCAACTACTTTAACTATGTATTTTGTGATCCAAGGTGTTGGATCCAGCAGTGTTGTAATGTAGATGATAATCATCTATTTAGTACTGTAGTTTGAATTTGTGAACCCAGTAATTTAAGTATGTATGTTGTGATCCATTGTGTTGGATCCAACCTTGATGAATCTTAATGAATGTGAGTCAAATTTGATGTTATATGCTTTATGTGCTTAGTACAAAATGGTTTTATATGGTTTAGATGATTATCATCTATTCAATATTTGAGTATGAATCTGTCAACCAAGTAATTTAACCACCATTTCATCGTTTCATCGATTCATCGACAGAATGGCCCTAGGGGTACCTTGACCTTCATGTCATCGATTCATCGACAGAATGGCCCTAGGGGTACCTTGACCACCATTTCATCGATTCATCAACAGAATGGCCCTAGGGGTACCTTGACCCTCATGTCATCGATTCATCGACAGAATGGCCCTAGGGGTACCATGACCACCATTTCATCGATTTATCGACATAATGGCCCTAGGGGTACCTTGACCCTCATGTCATCGATTCATCGATAGAATGGCCCTAGGGGTACCTTGACCACCATTTCATCGATTCATCGACAGAATGTCCCTAGGGGTACCTTGACCCTCATGTCATCGATTCATCGACAGATTGGCCCTAGGGGTACCTTGGCCACCATTTCATCGATTCATCGACAGAATGGTCCTAGGGGTACCTTGACCACCATTTCATCGATTCATTGACAGAATGGACCTAGGGGTACCTTGACCCTCATGTCATCGATTCATCGACAGATTGGCCCTAGGGGTACCTTGACTACCATTTCATTGATTCATCTATAGAATGACCCTAGGGGTACCTTGACCCTCATGTCATCGATTCATCGACAGAATGGCCCTAGGGGTACCTTGACCACCATTTCATCGATTCATCGACATAATGGCCCTAGGGGTACCTTGACCCTCATGTCATCGATTCATCGACAGATTGGCCCTAGGGGTACCTTGACCACCATTTGATCGATTCATCGACAGAATGGCCCTAGGGGCACCTTGACCACCATCATCAACAAGTGTTTAATTTTCCTAATAGCAAGACCATCATCAACAAGTGTTTAATTTTCCTAATAGCAAGACCATCATCAACAAGTGTTTAATTTTCTAATAGCAAGACCATCATATGGATCAAATTGAACATGGTAGTAGCCAGATCATCATATTGATCATCAAATTGAACATGATAACAGCAAGAACAACATCATAGTGCATAATTCTCATAAAAGCAAGACCATCAATAGTAGTTATTACAATACCATAACATCAAATCAGCATAAGTTCCCAAAATAGATCATAGCAATTAGCAGTTTTGCCTAATCACATCATCAACAGTTTTTCCAAAGCACATTAGTTCCCTGAAGCATAAAAGTAATCCTTCAGCCTTGATGGTTTCTTCCTCTGTCTTGGTGCCAAGAAGGATGTCCTAGCTGGAGCTGCTGAGCTGCTTGGCCTGCTTGCTGGAGCTGCTGTGCTGCTTGGCCTGCTTGCTGGAGCTGCTGTGCTGCTTGCCACTGGTGGTGTCCTGTTTGCTGGAGATGCAACAGATGAAGCTGCAGTAATAGATGTGGTACCCTCCTCTGTCCTGTTTGACTGCATTTGAAAATGGCAGCAAGTTAATACATTCAAAGTGGTACAAAACAGAAATAGATGACAGCAAGTATGCCAACAGAGACTAACCTCATGCCTGTTCTTTCTCATTGCTAGAGCTGGCTTTAGTGTTTTGTGGCAAGATGTGTATCTGTGACCCACAAGATTGCAATTGCTGCATGTAATTGATGCCATCCTAGATGTATCTTTAGGTGCTGGTGGCTCAAACTGGCTCCTTCTCCTTTTGGTTTGCTTCTTCCCTGGTTTATCCTTGAAAACTGGGGGTTCTATGTCTCTAGTTTTGGTCTTAGGCCAGAGGTCAGGTCCAGGTACAGGAAATATGATGGGACTGTATGCAACCAGATACATAGGCTTTTTAAAGAAGTCATGCACAAAATCTTCAGGCCTTAATTTGGCTTTGGTAATAGCAGAGACTGCATGATTGCATGGCAATGCAGTCATATCCCATTTTCTGCACCCACATGTCCTGTGCTGCAAGTTAACTACATAGGTATTCTCATTGCTTGTCACTTGGTAAATATTTGGCCCAGCCATCAATGCTTGACAGTTCCTAGAGTGTTTTTTTGCTTCTTCAAGTAACTCAGCATATGTTGGACATATTTCCCACTTGGCTAACTCTGTCTTACTCCTATTTGTATTGAACCTGACCATCAACTTAGTCCTGATTCCATCTACCATGGTCTTTATTGGTTTACCCCTCACATCTAATATCATCTTGTTGAACACCTCACTAATATTGTTGACAACTAGGTCAGTTTTGCAGTTGAAGTCCATGGCATATCTAGCCCAAGCATGTCTAGGAATTTTATTTAACCAAGTCCAGGCAGCCTTACACTCTACTTTAAGAACATCCATTGCAGCAAGATGGCCATGTTCAGTATAGGAGTAACTTGCCTTATCCATGAACTTCTTTAATTCTGACCCCCTAAGACCAGCAGTCTGGAAATTTTGGTAGATGTGTCTAAGGCAGAATCTTTGGGGGCAATTGGGGAAAACTTGACTCACAGCTTTCAGAAGACCTTATTTGGAGAAATTACCAAACTTACTAATAAGAAAAGAATATTAACTACTTCTACCAATTAGTATGAACTACTTATCACAACTAGTAATGAGCAATGAAAATATTAACTACTTCTAGCAGTTACTATGAAATACTTATATGAACTAGTAATGACCAATGAATACTAAGCAAATTATATATTACCTTCTGTCTATCAGAGATTATGGTGTAAAAACCAAATCTCCCAGATTCTCCACCAATAGCTACCTTCAGTTCTGTGAGAAACCAGGTCCAACTCTTTGTGTCTTCTTTGTCCACAACTCCAAAGGCAATGGGATAGATGTTATTATTCCCATCCCTTCCTGTGGCAGCAAGGATTTGTTGGCCAGTTGAGAGCTTGATGAAACATCCATCCACACCTGCAATGGCACACAAGATATGTTATAAACAAAGTATGGTGCACCACATTTATGTCATATATAACACAGTTTAGTAGTCACCTATGAATGGCCCGCATCCATTCAGAAATCCCTCCTTGCAAGCATTCAAACATATGAACAAACCATGGAACCTTGGATTGATGCTTGGATGGTCTTTTAGGAACTTAGTAGTGACAATGCACCTACTACCTGGATTGGTGTCTAACACAGCCTGCAAGTAATCCCTTATCCTGGTGTATTGCCCCCTCTGATATCCTTGCACCACCTTAATAGCATTGTTCTTAGCCCTGTAGGCCATATGAGTGCTGATCTCAACTCCATACTTGCTTTTTAGATTTTGCATTATTGTACTTATTGGTGTGTTCAAGTCTGTTCTTATTGCTTCTAAAACTTCATGTGTAACCCACTTTGTAGTCACCTTGGTGCTCTCTGCTACAGCTGGACATGTGTGCAACAAATTAGTTTTCCTAATGCAGAAAGTTTTCTCTTTTCCCACCACAGAAGCTGCAATGAAGAAAGGGCAGTCTTCATGTGTGCACACAGCTATAATTCTGTCACTGCAGTTCCTATGAAACTAATAGTTTCTGTTCTGTGCTATGTGGAAAGTGAGAAGTGCCCTTCTAAATTGGTACACATTATCAAAGCATAACTTCTTAGCAAATTGTAGCTATGGGCTCTCTCTATCCTCATGATACCATACCCTTGGTTTGGGTTTTTTAGCCCTAGACTTACTGCCTAGCACAAATGCTAGGGGTACAACCCCATCATCTTGCTCCTCCTTCAAATCACCAGGATCTGGATCCTCATCAGATGATGGTACCCAAACATCCTCAGACTGTTGCTCCAAACTAGCATGTGATCTTGTGGTTGGCCCCTTTCTTACTTTCAACTTCTTCCTCTTTTGCCCCTGTGGTAGCACCTCCTTTTCAAGTTCCTCATGATCTCCATGCTCCTCTTGCTCTGCATTTTCCTCATGCACTTCCTCTTGTATCTCATAAGGTTCATCTACATCCGTGTCACCTTCAAAATGTAAGAGTGGGTCCTCTCTCTGCCTCTTTAGCTCAGCCATCCTAGCCATGAAATCCTCATCTTCCTCCAAGTCAGAGTCATCTTCAGTTAGTAGCACAGGAAGTTTTCTTTTCACTGCCTGCACCCTCTCAACATTCTTCTGATGCTGCTTAAATCTATGAATTTTTGATCTCCTTCTAAGCTCCATACTTCTTTCTAACTCATGTTGCTCCATGTCAACATCATCTCCATTGCCTTGCTCAATATCAACATCTGCTTCATTGCCTTGCTCCATATCAACATTGTGGCTCTGCTGTGTGGAGAAAAACTGGATTGGTTCAGGCTCCTCAACTACTGCATCTCTTTTTGATACTTTGGATGGTGACTTGTACAACACCCCAACATCATTCACCTCATATACAATGCTCTCTCCAACATTGCCTACAGGAACTTGCTGATCACAAATATAACCTCTGTTTATATCTGCAGGTCTGGGCTCACTACCCCTAACTATTGTCAGGTTTACTATGTTCTGGTCTTTATTGGCAATGTCATCCAGCATCTCATCCACCTTATCATCATCACATATCTCCTCCAAACCAGCTACTCCCAACCCAGCATCCCTCACATAATACATATAGTCTTTACTTCCATATCCTGCTGTCTCTATGAGTGCTAACAGATTGAAAAAAGTGATGTCTGAAACACACATAGTCCTTTCCAAGTTATCCATGTCATGAAAGTGCAGTCTAACCTCCCAAACATCATCAAACAAGCTACAAAAAGGAACAATTCTTGTACTTATTAATTAAACAGTATAACACTAACTACAAACAATACAAGTGACATATTTAAAATATACTATGCATACCAATTTCAACAAGAGCTAATTGTGACCCTAATGTCTACTAAATAAACAGTGCATCCTAACCCAAATAGCAATCAAAATCACAAAAATTATCACTATATTCTCTCCTAAACAGAGCATACTAATATCACTACAATCTAATTTAGAGAGCAGATGAACACTTAGTACTAGGCAAAAGATCCATTTTTTATTTACACACCTAACCCAAGGATGTGCTGCTTGCAACTACAATCACTATATTCTCTCCTAAACAGAGCATACTAATATCACTACAATCTAATGCTGTGTTTACACACCTAACCCTAACCCTAACTATGGAATCGACAGAAAATGACGGGGGTGGGGGAGGCAGAGGAGATATCTTACTCCACACCGCCGAATGCAGATGCCCAGTGGTGGCTCCCCGTCGGAGTAGCCTGCACAACACGGGCCAGAGCGCCGGCGGCGCGGTACTCCAGCGACGGGGACGGTGGTCTGCTCCGCGGGCCCTGGCTAGGGTTAGAGCTACCGCAGACCTCCTCGGGTGGCTTTGGATCTCCGCCACCAAACAACCCTCCTGCGGCGTCGCCACCTCCGCCATCCACTCCGCCGCCGGCGTCCGGGCTCGCCGTTGCCATGAATGAGACAGAGATAGAGGAGAGTGCGCCGTCGCGGGGATGGTGGGAAAAATTTCAGATGCGGGAGAGGTGTCGATTCGATCTGGTCTCTTGACCTAGCGGGGGCACCGGCGGGCACTGTAGCACCGTTAGACGGCGTCAGCTCGCGGCCGTGAGCCACGTCGACAAGACAGGGTCCCACCTGTCATAATAGTGCTTAAACTGCCCGAACAGGAGGTTTGGTGCTTTCTGCAAAAGATTAGAAAAAAAATCAGTGTTTTCTGCACCAAAAACGTAGAAGGGTGTTTCCTGCAAACCTAAGCTGAAATATGATGGTTTTCTGCAATTCACTCCAATGGCTACTGTACGTGCACGTGCCACCCCCTTACATGCATATAATCCATGCATGCATATATGTTGTGGCGGGTTGGTGCATGCATTACTCGAGTTGGTGTGCCCATCACATGACGAGGATACACACGAATTTTTGTTTTAGGCAGCTTTACGTATAGTCGCTCCAAATTTTATGATCAAAATCATATTTAGTTAGTTTCGTATGCATATCGAACCAGCGGTCATTAATTTTTGTTTTGTATGCAAATTCAGTCTGCTGCAGGACCTGACAATGAGCTGATAAGGCGAACCCAGCACGCGAAAGAGGAGCTGTACGCTCTCCTCTCTGAGCTGCGATGGAGAAACGTGTACCTGTCTCTCAGCACGGAGAACGTGCAGAACAGGCGGCTGCTATGGATGCTTTCTGTGCAAGTTGAGCCTGAACGCCATGACCGCCTTTGGTATATATTGTTCTCAAATAAACCTTAAACACAATCTTCCATTTTGCATGCTCATATATAGTTTTACGGCTCCCTCGAGTGTGTTCATAGTTTTAATCTTGGGCACCCTTTAATCTTTGGCCTCTGACGACCAACATGCACGCATGCATGCAGGCGCTCTTACGTCAGAGCAAGATGGAGCAATGATATTCTCTTTGGCTATGTGTTTCTGGGATACTACTATCTTTCCGATTTTGCCGAGCCTGAAAAGAAACAAGAAGAAGAAAGCCCCGGTGGAACAAGTGAAGACGCGATTGATGCGAGCGACGGAGAGCCAAAGTCTGATGCTGCTACCGAGTAGAGCTTCCAAGCATAATACTACCAGTACAAGTACTGTAATATTTATGAACATATTGAGAATTTTAGGAAGTGCATTTTTTGGCATTAAATCAAATTTTTTTACATTATAGTATGGGCATATGGTACATGTATTCGGATCTTTGCTCGCCATGTAATGCTCAGACATTAGGCGTTTTCGTGATGGTAAACAAGTGATTATAATCGCGAATCAACCTGTGATTGAGTTGGTTAGGTGGACAGTGGTATCCCCAACCTACTAGGGTTCAAATCCTGGTGCTCGCATTATTTCTGAATTTATTTCAGTATTTCCGGCGATACGCTTTCAGTGGGAGGAGACGTTCCCGTCGACGACGAGGTGCCTACGGTGACTTCGTAAATCTCTATATGAGCGCTTGTGTCTGTACTGAGGCTCAAAGAAAAAACAAGTGATTATAATCAATGTGTTTCATCCGCATGCCTACTTTCTCTGGATTGGATTGCTCTCCCCAGAGCCCAGTCCTTTCTACCCTAGCTGGAAATCAGTGAGGACCTTGCGCTAAAACAAGCAGTTGGGTGAAAAATAGTGGTTGTTTTCCAACGTTGCCAATACGCATTACCCGCAAAAAAATATATAAAAAAACTCATAGCTCACAGACGGTAGAGCACCCAAGCAGTGTCGTCCGGGAAAATGGCCGGCAAGAATCAATTTAGAAATATGAATGCCAAGCATGTGCGGAGGACCTCGAGGGCAGCACAGGAGATTTGGGAGCGACGCGATGATAGCTGGGAGGTGGATCAGCGGATGAGCGTCTTGTGTTGTACCACAGCACAAGATGCTTAAGTATTTGGATGCCGTTCATATACTTGGTCTAAATAGGATACAATGATACATTTGATACGATGCCAAAATAGTTTCTGCAGTAGCTTGTATCAGGATATATTAACTCCCAACTTTGCAGTACATAATGACTGGCAAACAAAAATGTTGCCCCTATTACATGCCTTTGTTGAAACTCTTTGTGGCTCGGTAAAAACCATCCAAAATCCTCGACTCAACTTACATGTACAGCACACCAAAAGTCATTTATCAACCAAATGATGAAAACGTTATGTCTCGTAATTTGTACTTCCTCCGTAAAGTAATATAAGAGCGTTTAGATCACTATACTTTAATGATCTAAACGCTCTTATATTTCTTTACAGAGGAAGTAAATGAGATACAACACAGGGGTGTATTCAGGCAAAATAGTCACATCAACGATCAATCAGCTGAACTCCACCTCTACCAAAACTGTGTCAATGTGCTGCCGTTGCCACAGAGATCCAAGTGTGGTATAGTCCATGAGTTTTTGGCTTGGAAAACACAGTCAGTAAAGCGCATACCATTTTCTTACAATATAATGCATGCTCCGAAAACAACATGGGAAAACCTACAAATACAACTATAAATTCCTTTTTGCGTCACAATCCTTCTTGAAGGCATCGATTTGGTGGATTTGTGTGGTCGCTGCTCTCTGCGGGTTGGATGGTGGTGGTGGTGCGACTGGCTGGGGTCGACGGTGGTGTGGTCGGTGTTGGTGAGGAGGTGCTGCTTTGCCTACGACTTCTTGGCTTGACCATTCGTTGGAGTGGTTCGATTCTTCCATCAGAAGTCGGGTTAGCGGGGTGGGATCTTCTCTGGAGCACCTCGTTCCTGTACGACACCTCTCCCCTCTACGGGGTGTTGTTGGGTGGCGATCAGACGGCCAACGTTCAAGCCTCTCCTTGATTGGTCAGATGAAGATGGAAGTTGACACCTCGGGGGAATCCCCTAGCCCGGGTCCTCCTGGTGCGGATGATGGCGGCGCATCCGATGTCGCAGCCCTTGTTGAAGGCATCATCTCGGGGTCTGCTTGGTTGACGTGTGGGTGTTGCTGCAGGGATGTTGGTGGTAGGTGGTGCGACCGGTTGGGTCGACGGTGGTATGTGTTCGTCTGTGGTGGTGTCCGTCGGTGTCGCCCCGTTTGCTGTGCATGCTCAAGACCTCCATGGCTGCCGTTGTGGTGCAGCGAGCTTCGTGCTCTTGGCGTTGTCCCGGTTCATCTTTGCTCAATGATGCCGCAAGTTTCCTCCCCAACTTGCTAATCGTTTCCGACTCTTCATGGCGGAGTTCCCCGTCAAGGTTCGTGCTAGTCACTCGTTGATGTGGATGCTCCTCTCTTGCGCCGTGGTGCTCGGTACGCACGCCGGTGTGGCGCGTTAGGCCGCTTGTCAAGTCTTGGTATTGTGATCCCTTGACGACTCCCCTCATCTACTTGTGCCTCTCGTGGTGATGTTCTTCGGGTTGCTAGCTAGGCGTGCCTTGTCTTGGGCGTCTTTTGTTTTGGTTTCTCTTCTTTTACCCTCTCTTGTACGGTTTTCGGCCCGGTTTTCCTCATAAACAAGGTCTAATTGTCTAGGTTTTCGATCCGATTTTCCTTATAAACCGGATCAATCTCATGGCATTAAGGCCACTTTGAAATATATTCAAGTGGGGAGCCTTTCCCCCCTGGTGACCATTTCAAAAAAAAAACAGCTGAACCTGGGTAGTGCTTGTGTGTGTGTGTGTGTTGGACCTCGCCTGCGGTGGCGTGTTTTGTTGTTGTTCGAGTGGTACCTTGTGGCTTTGTGCTCGATGGTTTGCTTTATTTATAAAGCGGGGCGAAAGCCTTTTTCAATAATAAACGCCATGACTGCCTTTGGTAAATGAGTACATATAATCTCAAATTTACCCCAAACATGCATGCTAGCTCAAACACAATCTTTCATTTCTCTTCTACTCCGTAGCTTCTTTCACGGCTCGGCTGTGTTCATAGTTTTAATCTCTAGCCTCCGAACAACATGCATGCATGCAGGCGCTCTTACGTCAGGGCAATATGGAGCAATGATATCCTCTTTGGTTATGTGTTTCTGGGATACTACTATCTATCCGATTTTGCCGAGCCTGAAAAGAAACAAGAAGAAAGCCCCGACGGCGACGGAACAGGTGAAAACGCTATTGATGCGAGCGACAGAGAGCCAAAGCGCCTGATGGGATACTACTAGTACTACTACAAGTACTGCTGTAACATTTATTAACATATTGATAATTTTAATTAGCAAGTGCCTTTTTTGGCATTAAATCATTTTTTTAGTATGGACGTACGGTACGTCTATTTGGATCTTTGCTCGCCATGTAATGCTCAGACGTTATGCGTTTTCGTGATGGTAAAGAAGCGATTATATACAATCAATGTGTTTCATCCGCATGCCTGCTTTCTCTGAATTGGATTGCTCTCCCCAGGGCCCAGTCCTTTCTACCCTAGCTGGAAATCAGTGAGGACCTTGCGCTAAAAAAAGCAGTTGGTGAAAAATAGTGGTTGTTTTCCGACGTTGCCAATACTCGTTACCCACAAAAAAAATGCTCATATCTCACAGACGGTAGAGCACCTAAGCAGTGTCGTCAGGGAAAATGGCCGGCAAAAATCGATTTAGAAATATGAAGGCCAAGCACGTGCGGTGAACCTCACGTGCGGCACAGGAAATTTGGGAGCGACGCGATGATAGCTGGGAGGTGGATCAGCGGATGAGCATCTTGTGCTGTCGTACAACACAAGATGCTGAAGTATTTGGATGCTGTTCATTTGCTCGGTCTAAATAGGATACAATGGTACATTTGATACGATGCCAAAACAGAGAACCGCTTTCTGCAGTAGCTTGTATCAGGATATATTAACTCCCAACTTTGCAGTACATAATGACTGGCAAAGAAAAATGTTGCCCCCCTTTACGTTCCTTTGTTGAAACTCTTTGTGGCTCGGTAAAAACCATCCAAAATCCTCAACTCAACTTACATATACAGCACACCACAAGTCATTTATCAACCAAATGATGAAAACGTTATGTCTCGTAATTTGTACTTCCTCCGTAAAGTAATATAAGAGCGTTTAGATCACTACTTTAGTGATCTATAAACGCTGTTATATTACTTTACAGATGAATTAGATGAGATACAACACAGGGGAGTATTCAGGCAAAATAGTCACATCAACATTCAATCAGCTGAACTCCACCTCTACCAAAACTGTGTCAATGTGCTGCCGTTGCCACAGAGATCCAGGTGTGGTATAGTCCATGAGTTTTTGGCCTGGAAACACAGAGTCAGTAAAGCGCATACCATTTTCTTACAATATAGTGCATGCTTCGAAAATAACATGGGAAAACCTAGGAATACGAACTATAAACTCCTTCAATAAAAAAGAACTTGAGGGTGAGGCAGGGGAGCGATCTACTCACAAATGAATATTCTGGAGATCAATCTCGTTAAACAAATTGATGTAGAAACGGAACCCATCTGGACTGACATCCCTGCAGAGGAGACCTGAGAATATTTTTTATATTGGTTAGTTCATTCAGTATGGAACTAAATACATGTCTTGCCAATACTTGAAAGGAGCAACTGCAGGACACCTTTGTTTTCTGCATTTAGAAGATGCTCCTTTGCTAAAGCTGGTGCAATCCCCAGTGTAAATGCAGCGTCGCTGGGGCTTATTCCTTTCAGAAGAGCGTCCGGCTTTTGCGCGAGTGATGATATTCTTGCAAATACCTGTTTTTATCGGGGGGAGATCAGTATGTGATTATGCTACTACTAAAGATGGTAGGTGCAACGCAAGTGGCGACAAGTCAACAAGTGCATGGAAACATGTGGATACACACTAACAACAATTAACCAGAACCAGTCATTCATTTCATACTTTTGGTTAAAACTATGATTTGTGCAGGAATCAGATTTGCCAGGTCAAGAGAGAAAATCAAGGCACAGTATTTGTATGGCTGCTGTATGTCATGCAGCGTTATTTGATATGAATATAAATGACATTTGGACTTATCATTGCCACGGCATACCTCATCATCACTATGCGTCTTGGTCTGGATCACCTTCACTCCACTATCAAATTTCCGGAGCATTACTGGGCTGCTTATTACAAATCAACATCTATAAGCAAAACATCAAAACCATAATCAATGGCTGGCAACAAACCAGCTGAAAAGATAAATTCTCTGTTTTTACAAAACCATATCTAGGGATTAGATTACTCTTGTTTTTATATCATCTTGGATTTGTATATTTTGACAATTAAAGGCTTCAGCAATTATATCAAGAAAATGATATACATACACATCAAATTTCTCCCAAAGGGAGCAAGCTTGCAAAAGATCCTCTGGTGAGATCAACTCTAGAACAAACAAAAAATCAATTTCAGAACGCAAGTGACAAGGGAATTTCGTACAGATATTCATCAGCAAAAGCACAGACCTGTTCCCCTAGCACGGTTGAAGAGACAGTAGACATCGACTAGTGCCATCATACCACCTGCTCTCTCAACTGGTACTCTTACAAAGTCAGCCAGCTGATTATGAAGAGGATAAAAGAAGGCTCAGTAAGTCTATTTCTTAGTATGTGGCGTAACAGAAGAAAAATCTGAAGATGAAAACAAAACAGCTTTCAAACTAGAAGAAAACTATGAAGGCATGAACAGTTTCTGTGTTGCTACCAACTGAATATGCAAGAAAGATGTAAGAGGTTTTCCCTGTATCTTTAATGGATGGGAAGAACCCCTAGCCCCGCCAAACACAGGGCAGGTTTTGTTTTTCTCGGAGGGATTGTTTCACTAGCTTGAAGGGAACTGAAAGGTGATCGAACATCGGCCCAGGTTAACTGAAAGCTATTACCCAACTAGCTAAACAAGGACTAGAAGGGGTCCAAATTTGATCAAGTTCATGCATAGGCAGAATGAAAATATGGAAGCACACAAATGACCAGCAAGTATTATTCAATATGGGTATAGTAAAAGGCAAGGAAGATGACTGTTTCCATCCAGCGCAGACATTTTATACCGGAAATTACTCCGTGCTTGCGTTATTTGGTGATAAAGCCCCCAGGTAAACATTTAGCAATTGGCATATGATTTTCCAAATACATGCATTATTATTTGCATTGCAATTCAGCTGCACACTAAGTGAGATTTTCCACCATAAGTTCTGGAAAACCATGAACAAGCACGAATTACCTGTCGTGAAAGCTGCTGATGGTACAAAGCACCAGCAGTTTCCTTTGTCACAGGAGACACGATGCCTACGCTCAATAGCAAATCCTGCATGTCTTGCTTAGAACCCATCTCTTCGTCATTAGAATTGGATTGAGCAGATGAGTTCGTCAATAGCTTTTGCCTCATTTTCTCTGCCAGCTCCATCATTTCCTTGGCTTTGCTCTGTGTAGGAAGAATGTTTCACAAAATTACGACCGGTTCATTGCAATTTAGAGCCTGTCATCCAATCTCAGATGCTTGTACTCCGTCATAAACTCTATAAATGATAACACCATCTGAAGCATGAACCAGGAAAGAGGAACGAACCATGAGGGCGTTGAGATCCTGGAAGGCATCCTGCAAGTTCTGCCCCGCGCTCTCCCACGTCTCCTGCTCCTTCCGCAGTATCCCCGCCACTCCAACCACGGGCATCCTGATCGCCAGATCCTCCTCGGCTGGGGCGGCTCCCTCAGCCACCGGGGCGCCACTGGCCGGAGCAGCCGAGGCGGTCGCCTCCCAGGCCCTCGCGCGGATGGCCTCGAGCAGCCTCCCGTAGAACACATCCACGTCCGCCTTACAGGTGACGACGACGGCGACGACCTCCGACCGCGACGGGGGCAGGGAGATCTGGATGCGGATGCGCGGGTGATGCGACGACGACGAGGAGGACGAGGAGGAGAAGAGGGAGCGGAGTGGGTTGTGGTTGTGCCTGCGGTGGGGCGGGTAGGCGTGGGCGATGGACGCGAGCGGGAGGGCGCGGGCGGAGAGGGAGGCCTCGTGGAGGAAGACGAGCCGGTGGGAGGTGAGCGCGAGGAGGCAGCCGTGGAGGGGCGCGAGGCGGGGGTTCTCCTCGGGCTCCAGGTCGACGAGCGGAAGCAGGTGCCGCTCGATCTCGCCGGCGGACAGCACCGCCCGGCCGGACGCCGTGACGGTCGCAGCCGGGAGCCAGTCGGCTGCGGCGACGGACATGGTTGTGGAGAGTTTGGACTTTGGAGGTTTCCCCCCGTGTTTTTGTGTAAAAAATGTTGTTGTTTGTTCGGCCTCGTCAATTTAATCGAAGTTTCAATTCTGTTCCAAGTCAAACCTTTTTAAGTTTGATCAAGCTCGTAAATAAATATTAACATTTAAAAACACTAATTAGTCTCACAAAAAAATCATAAAATATAATTTTGCGCTATGCAGATTTGGGGTTGTAGATTTTAACCCAACTTTTTGATTGGTTAGTCAAACCTAAACAAGTTTGACTTATGGTATCTCCCGCAAAAAAAGTTTGACTTGTAGCAAAACTAGAATTTCAATTAATTTAAAGCGAAAGTAAATACAAGAAGAAAGTGTTGATTATGTAAAGCAACAACTTAAATGCAACTTATAACAATTGGTCAGGAACATAATATACCGGTTCAACAATTTTTAATAAGTTAACATGTTGGCATCGAACTTGTAAGACTGACATGGCAAGAAAAACAATATTATGCTTTGCTTCTCTACCAACAATATCCACCTTGATGGACCATGACAACAATAGCAATAATGATGGGTGGTGTCCGACATAGTTAGTACATAAGGGTTAACAATCTCAGTCGAAACATCCGCAAGCTTCTCAGCAACAACTGCTTACCCTACCACACCTCTAGCATGTTGCAGAGTATGGATATCTACTCGCGCGCGCGCACACACACACACACATACACACACACACACACACACACACACACACACACACACACACACACACACACATAGAGAGAGAGAGAGAGAGGGCACTGAACCTTATTCTCCAACATGAGCTCGCAAGTCCCACACCCTGTTGCGTCCATGTAGGCATTCATAAGGAATAAGCATGAGCACTACTTTAGGGATATTGGTTATTACCATACCTCTCGAAGATAGGTACCAAACTACCGGCGAGAGACCACCTACAAAAAGGATGGTGCTGGCCTCTGCCAAAGGAAAGAGCACTCACACATCAAAGAAAGAAGACACATGAGCACATATCCTGGCTCAGTAGATAGGAAAATTCCATTATAGTCATTCATATTCATCAACAAGGACATGTAGGCAAAATGTAGGGCTCTTACCCATCCAGAGGCTGGAATCTAGGTAAAGTGTAAAATCATTGTGTCACCATCATCGTTGATGAGATCCCTTTGAAAAACATCCCTTCTCCTTACAATTATTTCACGGCTATTGTCACATTGTCAACAAGTACCAATTTTGTGACACCGTCCACTAGGTCACAGGCGGCATTCGATTCCTCCGCCCCTCGAAAACAACAACACACTTCACTCCCACTGCTTTCCCACAAAATTCCAACCCCGCCTCCACGCGAATTTAGAGCATCTACAGCGGGAGTTGCCAAATATGACTCCTTATATGTCTGCGGACCCCTCATTTGTCCACCATTGCAACCAGACTCCTCATTTGAAAACCCTCATTTTCATACTACTCCATGCAGCATCCATTCCATCTACGTACTACATAATACATGATGTTGGGGAATGTAGTAATTTCAAAAAAATTCCTACGCACACGCAAGATCATGGTGATGCATAGCAACGAGAGGGAAGAGTATCGTCCACGTACCCTCGTAGACCATAAGCGGAAGCGTCATGAGAACGTGGTTGATGTAGTCGAACGTCTTCATGATCCGACCGATCCAAGTACCGAACGCATGGCACCTCCGAGTTCAGCACATGTTCAGTTCGATGACGTCCCACGAACTCCGATCCAGCAGAGCTTCACGGGAGAGTTCCGTCAGCACGACAGCATGTTGAAGGTGATGATGTTGCTACCGACGCAGGGCTTCGCCTAAGCACCGCTATGATATGATCGAGGTGGATTATGGTGGAGGGGGGCACCGCACACGGCTAAGGGATCAATGATCAACTTGTGTGTCTAGAGGTGCCCCCTGCCCCCGTATATAAAGGAGCAAGGGGGGAGACCGGCCGACCCTCTATGGCGCGCCAGGAGGAGTCCTCCTCCTCCTAGTAGGAGTAGGACTCCCCTCTTTCCTACTCCCGCTAGGATGGGAAAAGGAAGGGAGAGAGGGAGAAGGAAAGGGGGGGGGTGATGAAGCTATGTACCTAGGGTAGGGTCATGGATCTGTCCAAGATACCCTCCCCAAGGACATCTCTAAAGGAACCAGAAGCGGTCGAAGCAAAATCATCATCCACTCGACCGTGAAGCTATGTTCCACTCGACAGTATAGAAGACACTCGACTATGCGAACAACCACTCGACGATACAAGAAACCACTCGGAGTGTAGAAGGCCTAACGTCACTCAGGATGACGACGGGCGGTCATTCACTCTGTAACCTTAAAGATCATTTATATCTCTTTATTACTAGCGTTACTAGTAATGCCCTGCCTTAATGTACATTGAACCCTTTGTAACGTGGGTTGGCTTGGGTCCTGGCGCACTCTATATAAGCCACCCCCCTCCTCCGGGACAAGGGTTCGCACCCTTTGTAATTCACATGCATATATCCAGTCGGCCGCCTCCGGGCTCCGAGACGTAGGGCTGTTACTTCCTCCGAGAAGGGCCTGAACTCGTAAAACTCGTGTGTACAACTCCTCCATAGCTAGGATCTTGCCTCTACATTCCTACCCCCTATTCTACTTTCAGGCTTAGAACCACGACAACTGGCGCCCATCGTGGGGTAGGTGTCTTAGCGACTTTTTGAAAAGTTGCAATTTTTCCGATCCCCTTCATCATGGTTTCGGGCGGAGGTTTGGCTGAGGGCCGCGAGATTCGTCTCGGTGCACTCGTGTTTGTATCCGACGACTCCGCTTGGCTTCAGGAGGCTCCACTCGACGTTGACGCACTCCCCGCCCGTGAGACGCGCGTGCGTCCGCGGTGTCCTCCTGCGGCAGCCGTTGACCCAGTATCAGTCGGCTCCAGTAGCTTTCCCCCTCCCCGCGGCCCACCGGAGCAAACGTTCCGGTCGGTCGAGGCTTCAGCGGTGGGTGAGGCATGCGGTGGCTCGCCAGTCGGCCACCCCTCAAGTCGCGACAATCGAGCCCGACGAAACTCTCTACGACCTGTTCGATCTGTCGACTGGCTCCGTAGAGACTGCATCCGAGTGCGACAGCAGCGACCCAGCGACAGAAGTTTTGATGGTCAATGGACCACGCAGTCCTCCTGGCTTCACCCGTGAAGACGGAGGCGATGGGGACGGCGATCCGTCGCGCGTTCATGAAGAGTACCGCCCCGAACCCCTCTCTTCGCAGCGGAGGGAGGAACTTCGCTGCCGGAATATGGATGGACTGCATGTTGGGTTTCGTAGTAATTTCAAAATTTTCCTACGCACACGCAAGATCATGGTGATGCATAGCAACGAGAGGGGAGAGTGTTGTCTACGTACCCACGCAGACCGACTGCGGAAGCGTTGACGCAACATAGTGGAAGTAGTCGTACGTCTTCCCGATCCGACCGATCAAGCACCGAAACTACGGCACCTCCGAGTTCGAGCACACGTTCAGCTCGATGACGATCCCCAGACTCCGATCCAGCAAAGTGTCGGGGAAGAGTTCCGTCAGCACGACGGCGCGGTGACGATCTTGATGCACTACAGCAGCAGGGCTTCGCCTAAACTCCGCTACAGTATTATCGAGGAATATGGTGGCTGGGGCACCGCACACGGCTAAGGAATAGATCACGTGGATCAACTTGTGTGTTCTAGGGTGCCTCTACCTCAGTATATAAAGGACTAGAGGGGGGGGAGGCTGGCCGGCCACAGGAGGCGCGCCAGGAGAGTCCTACTCCCTCTGGGAGTAGGATTCCCCCCCCCAATCCTAGTTGGAATAGGATTCGCGGAGGGGGAAAAGAGAGAGAGAGAGGGGGCCGGCCACCTCTCCTAGTCCTAATAGGACTAGGGGAAGGGGGAGGTGCGCAGCCCATGTAGGGCTGCCTCTTCTATTTTCCACTAAGGCCCATCATGGCCCATTTAGCTCCCGGGGGGTTCCGTTAACCTTCTCGATACTCCGGTAAAATCCCGATTTCACCCGGAACACTTCCGATATCCAAACATAGGCTTCCAATATATCAATCTTTACGTCTCGACCATTTCGAGACTCCTCGTCATGTCCGTGATCACATCCGGACTCCGAACAACCTTCGGTACATCAAAATGCCTAAACTCATAATATAACTGTCATCATAACCTTAAGCGTGCGGACCCTACGGGTTCGAGAACAATGTAGACATGACCGAGACATGTCTCCGGTCAATAACCAATAGCGGGACCTGGATGCCCATATTGGCTCCTACATATTCTACGAAGATCTTTATCGGTCAGACCGCATAACAACATACGTTGTTCCCTTTGTCATCGGTATGTTACTTGCCCGAGATTCGATCGTCGGTATCCCATACCTAGTTCAATCTCGTTGCCGGCAAGTCTCTTTACTCGTTCCGTAATACATCATCTCGCAACTAACTCATTAGTTGCAATGCTTGCAAGGCTTATGTGATGTGCATTACCGAGAGGGCCCAGAGATACCTCTCCGACAATCGGAGTGACAAAACCTAATCTCGAAATACGCCAACCCAACATGTACCTTTGGAGACACCTGTAGTACTCCTTTATAATCACCCAGTTACGTTGTGACGTTTGGTAGTACCCAAAGTGTTCCTCCGGTAAACGGGAGTTGCATAATCTCATAGTTACAGGAACATGTATAAGTCATGAAGAAAGCAATAGCAACATACTAAACGATCGGGTGCTAAGCTAATGGAATGGGTCATGTCAATCAGATCATTCTCTTAATGATGTGATCCCGTTAATCAAATAACAACTCATTGTTCATGGTTAGGAAACATAACCATCTTTGATTAACGAGCTAGTCAAGTAGAGGCATACTAGTGACACTTTGTTTGTCTATGTATTCACACATGTATTATGTTTCCGGTTAATACAATTCTAGCATGAATAATAAACATTTTATCATGATTATAAGGAAATAAATAATAACTTTATTATTGCCTCTAGGGCATATTTCCTTCAGTCTCCCACTTGCACTAGAGTCAATAATCTAGATTACACCGTAATGATTCTAACACCCATGGAGCCTTGGTGTTGATCATGTTTTCTCGTGGTAGAGGCTTAGTCAACGGGTCTGCAACATTCAGATCCGTATGTATCTTGCAAATCTCTATGTCTCCCACCTGGACTAGATCCCGGATGGAATTGAAGCGTCTCTTGATGTGCTTGGTTCTCTTGTGAAATCTGGATTCCTTTGCCAAGGCAATTGCACCAGTATTGTCACAAAAGATTTTCATTGGATCCGATGCACTAGGTATGACACCTAGATCGGATATGAACTCCTTCATCCAGACTCCTTCGTTTGTTGTTCCGAAGCAGCTATGTACTCCGCTTCACATGTAGATCCCGCTACGACGCTTTGTTTAGAACTGCACCAACTGACAGCTCCACCGTTTAATGTAAACACGTATCCGGTTTGCGATTTAGAATCGTCCGGATCAGTGTCAAAGCTTGCATCAACGTAACCATTTACGACGAGCTCTTTGTCACCTCCATATACGAGAAACATATCCTTAGTCCTTTTCAGGTATTTCAGGATGTTCTTGACCGCTGTCCAGTGATCCACTCCTGGATTACTTTGGTACCTCCCTGCTAGACTTATAGCAAGGCACACATCGGGTCTGGTACACAGCATTGCATACATGATAGATCCTATGGCTGATGCATAGGGAACATCTTTCATATTCTCTCTATCTTCTGCAGTGGTCGGGCATTGAGTCTTACTCAATTTCACACCTTGTAACACAGGCAAGAATCCTTTCTTTGCTTGATCCATTTTGAACTTCTTCAAAATTTTGTCAAGGTATGTTGTTTGTGAAAGTCCAATTAAGCGTTTTGATCTATCTCTATAGATCTTTATGCCTAATATGTAAGCAGCTTCACCGAGGTCTTTCATTGAAAAACTCTTATTCAAGTATCCCTTTATGCTATCCAGAAATTCTATATCATTTCCAATTAGTAATATGTCATCCACATATAATATCAGAAATGCTACAGAGCTCCCACTCACTTTCTTGTAAATACAGGCTTCTCCGAAAGTCTGTATAAAACCAAATGCTTTGATCACACTATCAAAGCGTTTATTCCAACTCCGAGAGGCTTGCACCAGTCCATAAATGGATCGCTGGAGCTTGCACACTTTGTTAGCTCCTTTTGGATCGACAAAACCTTCTGGTTGCATCATATACAACTCTTCTTCCAGAAATCCATTCAGGAATGCAGTTTTGACATCCATTGCCAAATTTCATAATCATAAAATGCGGCAATTGCTAACATGATTCGGACGGACTTAAGCATCGCTACGGGTGAGAAGGTCTCATCGTAGTCAATCCCTTGAACTTGCCGAAAACCTTTCGCGACAAGTCGAGCTTTGTAGACAGTAACATTACCATCAGCGTCAGTCTTCTTCTTGAAGATCCATTTATTCTCAATTGCTTGCCGATCATCGGGCAAGTCAACCAAAGTCCATACTTTGTTCTCATACATGGATCCCATCTCAGATTTCATGGCTTCAAGCCACTTTGCGGAATCTGGGCTCACCATCGCTTCTTCATAGTTCGTAGGTTCATCATGATCTAGTAGCATGATTTCCAGAACAGGATTACCGTACCACTCTGGCGCGGATCTTACTCTGGTTGATCTACGAGGTTCAGTAGTATCTTGATCTGAAGTTTCATGACCATCATCATTAGCTTCCTCACTTATTGGTGTAGGTGTCGCAGAAACAGTTTTCTGTGATGTACTACTTTCCAATAAAGGAGCAGGTACAGTTACCTCGTCAAGTTCTACTTTCCTCCCACTCACTTCTTTCGAGAGAAACTCCTTCTCTAGAAAGGATCCATTCTTAGCAACGAATGTCTTGCCTTCGGATCTGTGATAGAAGGTGTACCCAACAGTCTCCTTTGGGTATCCTATGAAGACACATTTCTCCGATTTGGGTTCGAGCTTATCAGGTTGAAGCTTTTTCACATAAGCATCGCAGCCCCAAACTTTAAGAAACGACAACTTTGGTTTCTTGCCAAACCACAGTTCATAAGGCGTCGTCTCAACGGATTTTGATGGTGCCCTATTTAACGTGAATGCGGCCGTCTCTAAAGCATAACCCCAAAACGATAGCGGTAAATCAGTAAGAGACATCATAGATCGCACCATATCTAGTAAAGTACGATTACGACGTTCGGACACACCATTACGCTGTGGTGTTCCGGGTGGCGTGAGTTGCGAAACTATTCCACAATTTTTCAAATGTACACCAAACTCGTAACTCAAATATTCTCCTCCACGATCAGATCGTAGAAACTTTATTTTCTTGTTACGATGATTTTCAACTTCACTCTGAAATTCTTTGAACTTTTCAAATGTTTCAGACTTATGTTTCATTAAGTAGATATACCCATATCTGCTTAAGTCATCTGTGAAGGTGAGAAAATAACGATATCCGCCACGAGCCTCAATATTCATCGGACCACATACATCGGTATGTATGATTTCCAACAAATCTGTTGCTCTCTCCATAGTACCGGAGAACGGTGTTTTAGTCATCTTGCCCATGAGGCACGGTTCGCAAGTACCAAGTGATTCATAATCAAGTGGTTCCAAAAGTCCATCAGTATGGAGTTTCTTCATGCGCTTTACACCGATATGACCTAAACGACAGTGCCACAAATAAGTTGCACTTTCATTATCAACTCTGCATCTTTTGGCTTCAACATTATGAATATGTGTATCACTACTATCGAGATTCATCAAAAATAGACCACTCTTCAAAGGTGCATGACCATAAAAGATATTACTCATATAAATAGAACAACCATTATTCTCTGATTTAAATGAATAACCGTCTCGCATCAAACAAGATCCAGATATAATGTTCATGCTCAACGCTGGCACCAAATAACAATTATTTAGGTCTAATATTAATCCCGAAGGTAGATGTAGAGGTAGCGTGCCGACCGCGATCACATCGACTTTGGAACCGTTTCCCACGCGCATCGTCACCTCGTCCTTTGCCAGTGCCCGCTTATTCCGTAGTCCCTGTTTCGAGTTGCAAATATTAGCAACAGAACCAGTATCAAATACCCAGGTGCTACTGCGAGCTCTAGTAAGGTACACATCAATAACATGTATATCACATATACCTTTGTTCACCTTGCCATCCTTCTTATCCGCCAAATACTTGGGGCAGTTCCGCTTCCAGTGACCAGTCTGCTTGCAGTAGAAGCACTCAGTTTCAGGCTTAGGTCCAGACTTGGGTTTCTTCTCCTGAGCAGCAACTTGCTTGCTGTTCTTCTTGAAGTTCCCCTTCTTCTTCCCTTTGCCCTTTTTCTTGAAACTAGTGGTCTTGTTAACCATCAACACTTGATGCTCCTTCTTGATTTCTACCTCCGCAGCTTTCAGCATTGCGAAGAGCTCGGGAATAGTCTTGTTCATCCCTTGCATATTATAGTTCATCACGAAGCTCTTGTAGCTTGGTGGCAGTGATTGGAGAATTCTGTCAATGACGCAATCATCCGGAAGATTAACTCCCAATTGAATCAAGTGATTATTATACCCAGACATTTTGAGTATATGCTCACTGACAGAACTGTTCTCCTCCATCTTGCAGCTATAGAACTTATTGGAGACTTCATATCTCTCAATCCGGGCATTTGCTTGAAATATTAACTTCAACTCCTGGAACATCTCATATGCTCCATGACGTTCAAAACGTCGTTGAAGTCCCGATTCTAAGCCGTAAAGCATGGCACACTGAACTATCGAGTAGTCATCAGCTTTGCTCTGCCAGACGTTCATAACATCTGGTGTTGCTCCAGCAGCAGGCCTGGCACCCAGCGGTGCTTCTAGGACGTAATTCTTCTGAGCAGCAATGAGGATAATCCTCAAGTTACGGACCCAGTCCGTATAATTGCTACCATCATCTTTCAACTTTGCTTTCTCAAGGAACGCATTAAAATTCAACGGAACAACAACACGAGCCATCTATCTACAATCAACATAAACAAGCAAGATACTATCAGGTACTAAGTTCATGATAAGTTTAAGTTCAATTAATCAAATTACTTAAGAACTCCCACTTAGATAGACATCCCTCTAATCTTCTAAGTGATTACGTGATCCAAATCAACTAAACCATAACCGATCATCACTTGAGATGGAGTAGTTTTCAATGGTGAACATCGTTATGTTGATCATATCTACTATATGATTCACGCTCGACCTTTCGGTCTCCGTGTTCCGAGGCCATATCTGCATATGCTAGGCTCGTCAAGTTTAACCTGAGTATTCTGCGTGTGCAAAACTGGCTTGCACCCGTTGTAGATGGACATAGAGCTTATCACACCCGATCATCACGTGCTGTCTGGGCACGACGAACTTTGGCAACGGTGCATACTTAGGGAGAACACTTCTTGATAATTTAGTGAGAGATCATCTTATAATGCTACCGTCAATCAAAGCAAGATAAGATGCATAAAAGGATAAACATCTCATGCAATCAATATAAGTGATATGATATGGCCATCATCATCTTGTGCTTGTGATCTCCATCTCCGAAGCACCGTTATGATCACCATCGTCACCGGCGCGACACCTTGATCTCCATCGTAGCATCGTTGTCGTCTCGTCAATCTTATGCTTCCACGACTATCACTACCATTTAGTAATAAAGTAAAGCATTACATCGCGATTGCATTGCATACAATAAAGCGACAACCATATGGCTCCTGCCAGTTGCCGATAACTTGGTTACAAAACATGATCATCTCATACAATAAAATTCAGCATCATGCCTTGACCATATCACATCACAACATGCCTTGCAAAAACAAGTTAGACGTCCTCTACTTTGTTGTTGCAAGTTTTACGTGGCTGCTACGGGCTTAAGCAAGAACCAATCTCACCTACGCATCAAAATCACAATGATAGTTTGTCAAATAGACCCCGTTTTAACCTTCGCAAGGACCGGGCGTAGCCACACTTGGTTCAACTAAAGTTGGAGAGACAGTCGCCCGCAAGCCACCTGTGTGCAAAGCACGTCGGGGGAACCGGTCTCGCGTAAGCGTACGCGTAATGTTGGTCTGGGTCGTCTCGTCCAACAATACCGCCGAACCAAGTATGACATGCTGGTAGGCAGTATGACTTATATCGCCCACAACTCACTTGTGTTCTACTCGTGCAAATAACATCAAACCATAAAACCTAGGCTCGGATGCCAATGTTGGTTTCGTAGTAATTTCAAAATTTTCCTACGCACACGCAAGATCATGGTGATGCATAGCAATGAAAGGGGAGAGTGTTGTCTATGTACCCACGCAGACTGACTGCGGAAGCGTTGACGCAACGTAGAGGAAGTAGTCATACGTCTTCCCGATCCGACCGATCAAGCACCGAAACTACGGCACCTCCGAGTTCGAGCACACGTTCAGCTCGATGATGATCCCCGGACTCCGATCCAGCAAAGTGTCGGGGAAGAGTTCTGTCAGCATGATGGCATGGTGATGATCTTGATGCACTACAGCAGCAGGGCTTCGCCTAAACTCCGCTACAGTATTATCGAGGAATATGGTGGCTGGGGGCACCGCACACGGCTAAGGAATAGATCACGTGGATCAACTTGTGTGTTCTAGGGTGCCTCTGCCTCAGTATATAAAGGACTAGAGGGGGAGGCTGGCCGGCCAAGGTGTGGCGCGCCAGGAGAGTCCTACTCCCTCTGGGAGTAGGATTCCCCCCCCCCCCCAATCCTAGTTGGAATAGGATTCGCGGAGGGGGAAAAGAGAGAGAGAGGGGGCCGGCCACCTCTCCTAGTCCTAATAGGACTAGCGGAAGGGGGTGGTGCGCAGCCCATGTAGGGCTGCCTCTTCTCTTTTCCACTAAGGCCCATCATGGCCCATTTAGCTCCCGGGGGGTTCCGGTAACCTTCCCGGTACTCCGGTAAAATCCCGATTTCACCCGGAACACTTCCGATATCCAAACATAGGCTTCCAATATATCAATCTTTACGTCTCGACCATTTCGAGACTCCTCGTCATGTCCGTGATCACATCCGGGACTCCGAACAACCTTTGGTACATCAAAATGCCTAAACTCATAATATAACTGTCATCGTAACCTTAAGCGTGCGGACCCTACGGGTTCGAGAACAATGTAGACATGACCGAGACATGTCTCCGGTCAATAACCAATAGCGGGACCTGGATGCCCATATTGGCTCCTACATATTCTACGAAGATCTTTATCGGTCAGACCGCATAACAACATACGTTGTTCCCTTTGTCATCGGTATGTTACTTGCCCGAGATTCGATCGTCGGTATCCCATACCTAGTTCAATCTCGTTGCCGGCAAGTCTCTTTACTCGTTCCGTAATACATCATCTCGCAACTAACTCATTAGTTGCAATGCTTGCAAGGCTTATGTGATGTGCATTACCGAGAGGGCCCAGAGATACCTCTCCGACAATCGGAGTGACAAAACCTAATCTCGAAATACGCTAACCCAACATGTACCTTTGGAGACACCTGTAGTACTCCTTTATAATCACCCAGTTATGTTGTGACGTTTGGTAGTACCCAAAGTGTTCCTCCGGTAAACGGGAGTTGCATAATCTCATAGTTACAGGAACATGTATAAGTCATGAAGAAAGCAATAGCAACATACTAAATGATCGGGTGCTAAGCTAATGGAATGGGTTATGTCAATCAGATCATTCTCTTAATGACGTGATCCCGTTAATCAAATAACAACTCATTGTTCATGGTTAGGAAACATAACCATCTTTGATTAACGAGCTAGTCAAGTAGAGGCATACTAGTGACACTTTGTTTGTCTATGTATTCACACATGTATTATGTTTCCGGTTAATACAATTCTAGCATGAATAATAAACCTTTTATCATGATTATAAGGAAATAAATAATAACTTTATTATTGCCTCTAGGGCATATTTCCTTCACTGCATACTCCTATAGTTGGAGAAACCCCTGAGGCCCAGGCCTTAGAGCAGGCGCGCCTGGCCAACTTGGCTGAGCGCACACGACTGGAGAACCTCCAGCGCGCACTCGATGATCGCGCTCGGCAGCGTGCTCCCGAATCCAGTCAACGCCAAATTTTTCCGCCTCCGACTCAAGTATACCGAACCCCGATCCAGAATCTCACAGTTGCAGCCCGGATAGCGGAGTTGATCCAACCTTCCTAGTCAGAAGCTGATCGAGGTCTGATACAGATCCGAGCTTTGCTCCGTGCGGCGGGAGAGCAGAATACGGCGGTATCTCAGTCGTGGAATAGGATCCATAGCAGATCCGTAGTTGCCGATACAGTTCAGTCGGCTCACAGCCCAAGATCGCTCCCGAGGCGTGAGGGATGTGGACATCGACAAGATCAGTACAGAAACCATGAGCAGTATGAACACCGAGTCGATCGCGATGATCGTCGTCGAATGCCCACGCCTCCCCCAAGGAGTGGGTAGTACGTGCCTCGGCAACATGATGACAGGCGCCCTCACAGTGTTGGGCGAAGGATTCCAGTCGACCCCAGGGAGCCAGGCTTTGATGCAAGATCTATTCTCGTTCAGGGCTTGGTCGACAGAAACAGAGCTCACCGAGAGGGTCATGGCAGAGATCTACGAACCAGCAGCAAAGTGCATGTCTCAGGTCCAGAGTGCTTCAGCAGAGCCATCAGGGCTGCAGTGATTCACCCCTCAACTTCAGGTTGGCGACTGGAGTCAGTAAGTTCACTGGTGAGTCCAAGCCTGACACTTTGCTTGAAGACTACCGAGTGGCTGTCCAGATTGGTGGCAGCAGTCATGAAGTGGCCATGAAGCACCTTCCTCTGATGTTGGAGGGCTCGACTAGAGCATGGCTGAATCAGTTAGCACCTAGTAGCATTTATACTTGGGAAGATCTCGCCCGAGTATTTGTTAGAACATTCGAAGGTACTTGTAAACGGCCGGCAGGGTTGACTGAATTGCAGTGTTGCGATCAGAAACCGAATGAGACTTTGAGGGATTATATCTAGAGATGGATCACATTGCACCACACGGTAGAGAATGTGTCTGATCATCAAGCAATTTGTGCCTTTAAAGAAGGCGTCAAGTATCGGGAGCTGAATATGAAGTTCGGTCGAACAGGAGATATGACTCTGACTCGGATGATGGAAATTGCCACCAAATATGCCAACGGTGAAGAAGAAGACCGACTCTGGAGTGGCAAACACAAAGCAGTCGCCCATGAAGCCGGAGGAGGAAACTCCGGTCGGAAACAGAAGCGCAAGGCCGAGCCAGCTGCTCCTGGTGAAGCCTTAGCTGTGGTTCAAGGAAAGTTCAAGGGGAAGCCCAAAGGGCCGTGGAACCCCAAGAAAGTAAAAGATCAAGATGGAAATGATGTGCTGGATCTGCCATGCCACATCCACACCAAAAAAGATGAAGAGGGTAATTTCATTTACCCAAAGCACACCACTCGGCAGTGTCGACTCCTAATCCATCAATTCCGAGAGAAACAACCCAAGGAAAAGGAGAAGGAAGCAGACAAGGCTGAGGATGAGGAAGAGGATGATGATGGTTATCCCCACGTGAATTCCGCACTGATGATTTTTGCTGACGTTGAGATCATAAGTTGATTGAAAGTCATCAACAGAGAAGTGAACATGGTCGCTCCAGTGACACCCAGTTATTTGAAGTGGTCACAGGCTGCCATTACATTCGACCAGTCCGATCATCCAGCGCACATAGCCACCCCTGGGGGGCAAGCACTGGTGGTCGACCCGGTGGTCTAAGGCACCCGACTGACAAAGGTCCTGATGGATGGTGGCAGTGGCCTGAACATACTGTATGCAAAGACGTTGAAGGGAATGGGCATTCCGATGTCAAGACTCAGTGAAAGCAATATGAGTTTCCATGGGGTCATTCCAGGCAAGAAGGCTGCATCACTCGGCCAGATTGCTCTCGACGTGGTTTTCGGTGATTCCAAGAATTACCGTAAAGAAAAGTTGACATTTGAAGTTGTCGATTTCCAGAGTGCCTATCATGCCATCCTGGGCAGACCAGCTTATGCACGCTTTATGGCTCGACCATGTTACGTGTACCTCAAATTGAAGATGCCTGGTCCCAAAGGAGTGATCACTATCACTGGTAATCGTAAGAAGGCAGAAGAGTGCTTCCAGAAGGGCTCAAAGATCGCCGATGCACAGATGGTTGTAGTAGAATTGCAAGAATATCAAAAAATGCAGATCCGAGTGATTTGTTGCGAGCCAAGAAGCCCGCCACGGATTCAGCATTCCAGTTGTCTGGCGAAACAAAGTCAATTCACATTCACTCGACAGATCCCAATGCTGCTTCGACTCACATTTCAACAACACTCGACTCCAAATAGGAAGAAGCGCTGATACGTCCATTTTGCATCATGCTTTCATATCGATATTTATTGCATTATGGACTGTTATTTCACTTTATGTCACAATACTTATGGCTATTCTCTCTTATTTTACAAGGTTTACATAAGGAGGGAGAATGCCGGCAGCTGGAATTCTGGGCTGGAAAAGGAGCAAATATTAGAGACCTATTATGCGCAACTCCAAAAGTCCTGAAACTCCATGGAACGTCTTAAAATAAATAAAGAAAAATCCTCGCCAAAGATGAAGGCCAGGGGGCCCACACCCTGCTCACGAGGGTCGGGGCACCCCCCCTAGGGCGCGCCCCCTACCTCGTGGGCCCCCTGGTGGCTCTCCAACGCCCATCTTCTCCTATATGAAGTCTTTCGATGAGAAAAAAAATAAGAAGGAACTTTTCGGGACGAGACTCCGCCGCCATGAGGCGGAACCTTGGCGGATCCAATCTAGAGCTCCGGCAGAGCTGTTCTGCCAGGGATACTTCCCTCCGGGAGGGTGAAATCATCACCATCATCATCACCAAGGCTCCTCTCATCAGGAGAGGGCAATCTCCATCAACATCTTCACCAGCACCATCTCATCTCCAAACCCTAGTTCATCTCTTGTATCCAATTCTTGTCTCAAAGTCCGGGATTGGTGCTAGTAGGTTGCTAGTAGTGTTGATTACTCCTTGTAGTTGATGCTAGTTGGTTTATTTGGTGGAAGATCATATGTTCAGATCCTATATGCATATTATTACCCCTCTGATTATGAACATGAATATGCTTTGTGAGTAATTGCGTTCGTTCCTGAGGACAAGGGAGAAGTCTTGCTATGAGTAGTCATGTGAATTTGGTATTCGTTTGATATTTTGATAAGATGTATGTTGTCTAGCCTCTAGTGGTGTTATGTGAACGTTGTCTACATAACACTTCACCATTATTTGGGCCTAGAGGAAGGCATTGGGAAGTAATAAGTAGATGATGGGTTGCTAGAGTGACAGAAGCTTAAACCCTAGTTTATGCGTTGCTTCGTAAGGGGCTGATTTGGATCCATATGTTTCATGCTATGGTTAGGTTTACCTTAATACTTTTGTTGTAGTTGCGGATGCTTGCAATAGAGGTTAATCATAAGTGGGATGCTTGTTCAAGTAAGAACAAGACCCAAGCACCGGTCCACCCACATATCGAATTATCAAAGTATCGAACGCGAATCATATGAACGTGATGAAAACTAGCTTGACGATATTCCCATGTGTCCTCGGGAGCGCTTTTCCTATTATAAGAGTTTGTTCCGGCTTGTACTTTGCTAAAAAAGGATTGGGCCACCTTGCTGCACTTTATTTAATTTTGTTACTTGTTGCTCGTTACAATCTATCTTATCACAAAACTATCTGTTACCACTTATTTTAGTACTTGCAGAGAATACCTTGCTGAAAACCGCTTATCATTTCCTTTTGCTCCTCGTTGGGTTCGACACTCTTACTTATCGAAAGGACTACGATAGATCCCCTATACTTGTGGGTCATCAAGCGCTCATCCAGTTCCTCCGTGAGAATTGGGACATCTTCGCATGGAAACCTTCGGACATGCCAGGTGTTCCCAGGGGACTGGCTGAGCATCGTTTGCGAGTCGACCCAAAAGTGAAACCAGTCAAAGAACATCTTTGACGGTCCGCCATACAGAAGAGGAAGGCAATCGGTGAAGAGGTGGCTCGGCTTTTGGCAGCTGAGTTTATCTGTGAGATTTACCACTCCGAGTGGTTAGCTAATGTTGTCATGGTCCCAAAGAAGGACGACTCACTTTGCATATGCATTGACTTCAAGCATATCAATCGGGCCTGCCCGAAAGATCACTTTCCTCTCCCTCGCATCGATCAGATAGTCGACTCGACTGCGGGTGCGAGCGTTTGTCCTTTTTGGACGCCTACTCTGGGTTGAAGGAAATATGCCCTAGAGGCAATAATAAAGTTATTATTTATTTCCTTATAATCATGATAAAGGTTTATTATTCATGCTAGAATTGTATTAACCGGAAACATAATACATGTGTGAATACATAGACAAACAAAGTGTCACTAGTATGCCTCTACTTGACTAGCTCGTTAATCAAAGATGGTTATGTTTCCTAACCATGAACAATGAGTTGTTATTTGATTAACGGGGTCACATCATTAAGAGAATGATCTGATTGACATGACCCATTCCATTAGCTTAGCACCCAATCATTTAGTATGTTGCTATTGCTTTCTTCATGACTTATACATGTTCCTATAACTATGAGATTATGCAACTCCCGTTTACCGGAGGAACACTTTGGGTACTACCAAATGTCACAACGTAACTGGGTGATTATAAAGGAGTACTACAGGTGTCTCCAAAGGTACATGTTGGGTTGGCGTATTTCGAGATTAGGTTTTGTCACTCCGATTGTCGGAGAGGTATCTCTGGGCCCTCTCGGTAATGCACATCACATAAGCCTTGCAAGCATTGCAACTAATGAGTTAGTTGCGGGATGATGTATTACAGAACGAGTAAAGAGACTTGCCGGTAACGAGATTGAACTAGGTATTGGATACCGACGATCGAATCTCGGGCAAGTAACATACCGATGACAAAGGGAACAACGTATGTTGTTATGCGGTCTGACCGATAAAGATCTTCGTAGAATATGTAGGAGCCAATATGGGCATCCAGGTCCCGCTATTGGTTATTGACCGGAGACGTGTCTCGGTCATGTCTACATTGTTCTCGAACCCGTAGGGTCCGCACGCTTAAGGTTACGATGACAGTTATATTATGAGTTTATGCATTTTGATGTACCGAAGGTTGTTCGGAGTCCCGGATGTGATCACGGACATGACGAGGAGTCTCGAAATGGTCGAGACATAAAGATTGATAAATTGGAAGCCTATGTTTGGATATCGGAAGTGTTCCGGGTGAAATCGGGATTTTACCAGAGTACCGGGAAGGTTACCGGAACCCCTCGGGAGCTAAATGGGCCATGATGGGCCTTAGTGGAAAAGAGAAGAGGCAGCCCTACATGGGTTGCGCGCCTCCCCCTTCGCCTAGTCCTATTAGGACTAGGAGAGGTGGCCGGCCCCCTCTCTCTCTTTTCCCCCTCCGCGAATCCTATTCCAACTAGGATTGGGGGGGGGGGGGAATCCTACTCCCAGAGGGAGTAGGACTCTCCTGGCGTGCCACACCTTGGCCGGCCAGCCTCCCCCCTCTAATCCTTCATATACTGAGGCAGAGGCACCCTAGAACACACAAGTTGATCCACGTGATCTATTCCTTAGCCGTGTGCGGTGCCCCCAGCCACCATATTCCTCGATAATACTGTAGCGGAGTTTAGGCGAAGCCCTGCTGCTGTATTGCATCAAGATTGTCACCACGCCATCGTGCTGACGGAACTCTTCCCCGACACTTTGCTGGATGGGAGTCCGGGGATCGTCATCGAGCTGAACGTGTGCTCGAACTTGGAGGTGTCGTAGTTTCGGTGCTTGATCGGTCGGATCGGGAAGACGTACGACTACTTCCTCTATGTTGCGTCAACGCTTCCGCAGTCGGTCTGCGTGGGTACATAGACAACACTCTCCCATCTCGTTGCTATGCATCACATGATCTTGCGTGAGCGTAGGAATTTTTTTGAAATTACTACGAAACCCTACAGTGGTATCCGAGCCTAGGTTATTTATGTTGATGTTATATGCACGAGTAGAACACAAGTGAGTTGTGGGCGATATAAGTCATACTGCCTACCAGCATGTCATACTTTGGTTCGGCGGCATTGTTGGACGTGACGACCCGGACCAACATTACGTGTACGCTTACGCGAGACCGGTTCCCCCGACGTGCTTTGCACATAGGTGGCTTGCGGGCGACTGTCTCTCCAACTTTAGTTGAACCAAGTGTGGCTACGCCCGGTCCTTGCGAAGGTTAAAACGGAGTCTATTTGACAAACTATCATTGTGGTTTTGATGCGTAGGTGAGATTGGTTCTTGCTTAAGCCCGTAGCAGCCACGTAAAACTTGCAACAACAAAGTAGAGGACGTCTAACTTGTTTTTGCAGGGCATGTTGTGATGTGATATGGTCAAGACATGATGCTGAATTTTATTGTATGAGATGATCATGTTTTGTAACCGAGTTATCGGCAACTGGCAGGAGCCTTATGGTTGTCGTTTTATTGTATGCAATGAAATCGCGATGTAATGCTTTACTTTATTACTAAGCGGTAGTGATAGTCGTGGAAGCACAAGCTTGGCGAGACGACAACGATGCTACAATGGAGATCAAGGTGTCACGCCGGTGACGATGGTGATCACGACGGTGCTTCGGAGATGGAGATCACAAGCACAAGATGATGATGGCCATATCATATCACTTATATTGATTGCATGTGATGTTTATCCTTTTATGCATCTTATCTTGCTTTGATTGACGGTAGCATTATAAGATGATCTCTCACTAAATTATCAAGAAGTGTTCTCCCTGAGTATGCACCGTTGCGAAAGTTCTTCGTGCTGAGACACCACGTGATGATCGGGTGTGATAGGTTCTACGTTCAAATACAACGGGTGCAAAACAGTTGCACACGCGGAATACTCAGGTTATACTTGACGAGCCAAGCATATACAGATATGGCCTCGGAACACGGAGACCGAAAGGTCGAGCGTGAATCATATAGTAGATATGATCAACATAACGATGTTCACCATTGAAAACTACTCCATCTCACGTGATGATCGGTTATGGTTTAGTTGATTTGGATCACGTAATCACTTAGAGGATTAGAGGGATGTCTATCTAAGTGGGAGTTCTTTAATTAATTGATTAACTGAACTTAAATTTATCATGAAACTTAGTACCTGATTAGTATCTTGCTTGTTTATGTTTGATTGTAGATAGATGGCTCGTGCTGTTGTTCCGTTGAATTTTAATGCGTTCCTTGAGAAAGCAAAGTTGAAAGATGATGGTAGCAATTACACGGACTGGGTCCGTAACTTGAGGATTATCCTCATTGCTGCACAGAAGAATTACGTCCTGGAAGCACCGCTGGGTGCCAGGCCTGCTGCAGGAGCAACGCCAGATGTTATGAACGTCTGGCAGAGCAAAGCTGATGACTACTCGATAGTTCAGTGTGCCATGCTTTACGGCTTAGAATCGGGACTTCAACGACGTTTTGAACGTCATGGAGCATATGAGATGTTCCAGGAGTTGAAGTTAATATTTCAAGCAAATGCCCGGATTGAGAGATATGAAGTCTCCAATAAGTTCTATAGCTGCAAGATGGAGGAGAACAGTTCTGTCAGTGAGCATATACTCAAAATGTCTGGGTATAATAATCACTTGATTCAATTGGGAGTTAATCTTCCAGATGATTGCGTCATTGACAGAATTCTTCAATCACTGCCACCAAGCTACAAGAGCTTCGTGATGAACTATAATATGCAAGGGATGAACAAGACTATTCCCGAGCTCTTCGCGATGCTGAAAGCTGCGGAGGTAGAAATCAAGAAGGAGCATCAAGTGTTGATGGTCAACAAGACCACTAGTTTCAAGAAAAAGGGCAAAGGGAAGAAGAAGGGGAACTTCAAAAAGAACGGCAAGCAAGTTGCTACTCAAGAGAAGAAACCCAAACCTGGACCTAAGCCTGAAACTGAGTGCTTCTATTGCAAGCAGACTGGTCACTGGAAGCGGAACTGCCCCAAGTATTTGGCGGATAAGAAGGATGGCAAGGTGAACAAAGGTATATGTGATATACATGTTATTGATGTGTACCTTACTAATGCTCGCAGTAGCACCTGGGTATTTGATACTGGTTCTGTTGCTAATATTTGCAACTCGAAACAGGGACTACGGATCAAGCGAAGATTGGTTAAGGACGAGGTGACGATGCGCGTGGGAAACGGTTCCAAAGTCGATGTGATCGCAGTCGGCACGCTACCTCTACATCTACCTTCGGGATTAGTATTAGACCTAAATAATTGTTATTTGGTGCCAGCGTTAAGCATGAACATTATATCTGGATCTTGTTTGATGCGAGACGGTTATTCATTTAAATCAGAGAATAATGGTTGTTCTATTTATATGAGTAATATCTTTTATGGTCATGCACCCTTGAAGAGTGGTCTATTCTTGTTGAATCTCGATAGTAGTAACACACATATTCATAATGTTGAAGCCAAAAGATGCAGAGTTGATAATGAGAGTGCAACTTATTTGTGGCACTGCCGTTTAGGTCATATCGGTATAAAGCGCATGAAGAAACTCCATTCTGATGGACTTTTGGAACCACTTGATTATGAATCACTTGGTACTTGCGAACCGTGCCTCATGGCAAGATGACAAAAACACCGTTCTCCGGTACTATGGAGAGAGCAACAGATTTGTTGGAAATCATACATACAGATGTATGTGGTCCGATGAATATTGAGGCTCGTGGCGGATATCGTTATTTTCTCACCTTCACAGATGATTTAAGCAGATATGGGTATATCTACTTAATGAAACATAGTCTGAAACATTTGAAAAGTTCAAGGAATTTCAGAGTGAAGTTGAAAATCATCGTAACAAGAAAATAAAGTTTCTACGATCTGATCGTGGAGGAGAATATTTGAGTTACGAGTTTGGTGTACATTTGAAAAATTGTGGAATAGTTTCGCAACTCACGCCACCCGGAACACCTCAGCGTAATGGTGTGTCCGAACTTCGTAATCGTACTTTACTAGATATGGTGCGATCTATGATGTCTCTTACTGATTTACCGCTATCGTTTTGGGGATACGCTCTAGAGACGGCCGCATTCACGTTAAATAGGGCACCATCAAAATCCGTTGAGACGACGCCTTATGAACTGTGGTTTGGCAAGAAACCAAAGTTGTCGTTTCTGAAAGTTTGGGGCTGCGATGCTTATGTGAAAAAGCTTCAACCTGATAAGCTTGAACCCAAATCGGAGACATGTGTCTTCATAGGATATCCAAAGGAAACTATTGGATACACCTTCTATCACAGATCCGAAGGCAAGACTTTTGTTGCTAAATTCGGAAACTTTCTAGAGAAGGAGTTTCTCTCGAAAGAAGTGAGTGGGAGGAAAGTAGAACTTGACGAGGTAACTGTACCTGCTCCCTTATTGGAAAGTAGTACATCACAGAAAACTGTTTCAGTGACACCTACACCAATTAGTGAGGAAGCTAATGATAATGATCATGAAACTTCAGACAAGATACTACTGAACCTCGTAGATCAACCAGAGTAAGATCCGCGCCAGAGTGGTACGGTAATCCTGTTCTGGAAGTCATGCTACTAGATCATGATGAACCTACGAACTATGAAGAAGCGATGGTGAGCCCAGATTCCGCAAAATGGCTTGAAGCCATGAAATCTGAGATGGGATCCATGTATGAGAACAAAGTATGGACTTTGGTTGACTTGCCCGATGATCGGCAAGCAATTGAGAATAAATGGATCTTCAAGAAGAAGACTGACGCTGACGGTAATGTTACTGTCTACAAAGCTCGACTTGTCGCAAAAGGTTTTCGACAAGTTCAAGGGGTTGACTACGATGAGACCTTCTCACCCGTAGCGATGCTTAAGTCTGTCCGAATCATGTTAGCAATTGCCGCATTTTATGATTATGAAATTTGGCAAATGGATGTCAAAACTGCATTCCTGAATGGATTTCTGGAAGAAGAGTTGTATATGATGCAACCAGAAGGTTTTGTCGATCCAAAGGGAGCTAACAAAGTGTGCAAGCTCCAGCGATCCATTTATGGACTGGTGCAAGCCTCTCGGAGTTGGAATAAACGCTTTGATAGTGTGATCAAAGCATTTGGTTTTATACAGACTTTCGGAGAAGCCTGTATTTACAAGAAAGTGAGTGGGAGCTCTGTAGCATTTCTGATATTATATGTGGATGACATATTACTAATTGGAAATGATATAGAATTTCTGGATAGCATAAAGGGATACTTGAATAAGAGTTTTTCAATGAAAGACCTCGGTGAAGCTGCTTACATATTAGGCATAAAGATCTATAGAGATAGATCAAGACGCTTAATTGGACTTTCACAAAGCACATACCTTGACAAATTTTGAAGAAGTTCAAAATGGATCAAGCAAAGAAAGGATTCTTGCCTGTGTTACAAGGTGTGAAGTTGAGTAAGACTCAATGCCCGACCACTGCAGAAGATAGAGAGAATATGAAAGATGTTCCCTATGCATCAGCCATAGGATCTATCATGTATGCAATGCTGTGTACCAGACCTGATGTGTGCCTTGCTATAAGTCTAGCAGGGAGGTACCAAAGTAATCCAGGAGTGGATCACTGGACAGCGGTCAAGAACATCCTGAAATACCTGAAAAGGACTAAGGATATGTTTCTCGTATATGGAGGTGACAAAGAGCTCATCGTAAAAGGTTACGTTGATGCAAGCTTTGACACTGATCCGGACGATTCTAAATCGCAAACCGGATACGTGTTTACATTAAACGGTGGAGCTGTCAGTTGGTGCAGTTCTAAACAAAGCGTCGTAGCGGGATCTACATGTGAAGCGGAGTACATAGCTGCTTCGGAAGCAGCGAACGAAGGAGTCTGGATGAAGGAGTTCATATCCGATCTAGGTGTCATACCTAGTGCATCGGGTCCAATGAAAATCTTTTGTGACAATACTGGTGCAATTGCCTTGGCAAAGGAATCCAGATTTCACAAGAGAACCAAGCACATCAAGAGACGCTTCAATTCCATCCGGGATCTAGTCCAGGTGGGAGACATAGAGATTTGCAAGATACATACGGATCTGAATGTTGCAGACCCGTTGACTAAGCCTCTTCCACGAGCAAAACATGATCAGCACCAAGGCTCCATGGGTGTTAGAATCATTACGGTGTAATCTAGATTATTGACTCTAGTGCAAGTGGGAGACTGAAGGAAATATGCCCTAGAGGCAATAATAAAGTTATTATTTATTTCCTTATAATCATGATAAATGTTTATTATTCATGCTAGAATTGTATTAACCGGAAACATAATACATGTGTGAATACATAGACAAACAAAGTGTCACTAGTATGCCTCTACTTGACTAGCTCGTTAATCAAAGATGGTTATGTTTCCTAACCATGAACAATGAGTTGTTATTTGATTAACGGGATCACATCATTAGAGAATGATCTGATTGACATGACCCATTCCATTAGCTTAGCACCCGATCGTTTAGTATGTTGCTATTGCTTTCTTCATGACTTATACATGTTCCTATAACTATGAGATTATGCAACTCCCGTTTACCGGAGGAACACTTTGGGTACTACCAAACGTCACAACGTAACTGGGTGATTATAAAGGAGTACTACAGGTGTCTCCAAAGGTACATGTTGGGTTGGCGTATTTCGAGATTAGGTTTTGTCACTCCGATTGTCGGAGAGGTATCTCTGGGCCCTCTCGGTAATGCACATCACATAAGCCTTGCAAGCATTGCAACTAATGAGTTAGTTGCGGGATGATGTATTACAGAACGAGTAAAGAGACTTGCCGGTAACGAGATTGAACTAGGTATTGGATACCGACGATCGAATCTCAGGCAAGTAACATACCGATGACAAAGGGAACAACGTATGTTGTTATGCGGTCTGACCGATAAAGATCTTCGTAGAATATGTAGGAGCCAATATGGGCGTCCAGGTCCCGCTATTGGTTATTGACTGGAGACGTGTCTCGGTCATGTCTACATTGTTCTCGAACCCATAGGGTCCGCACGCTTAAGGTTACGATGACAGTTATATTATGAGTTTATGCATTTTGATGTACCGAAGGTTGTTCGGAGTCCCGGATGTGATCACGGACATGACGAGGAGTCTCGAAATGGTCGAGACGTAAAGATTGATATATTGGAAGCGTATGTTTGGATATCGGAAGTGTTCCGGGTGAAATTGGGATTTTACCGGAGTACCGGGAAGGTTATCGGAACCCCCCGGGAGCTAAATGGGCCATGATGGGCCTTAGTGGAAAAGAGAAGAGGCAGCCCTACATGGGCTGCGCGCCTCCCCCTTCCCCTAGTCCTATTAGGACTAGGAGAGGTGGCCGGCCCCCTCTCTCTCTTTTCCCCCTCCGCGAATCCTATTCCAACTAGGATTGGGGGGGGGGAATCCTACTCCCAGAGGGAGTAGGACTCTCCTGGCGCGCCACACCTTGGCCGGCCAGCCTCCCCCTCTAGTCCTTTATATACTGAGGCAGAGGCACCCTAGAACACACAAGTTGATCCACGCGATCTATTCCTTAGCCGTGTGCGGTGCCCCCAGCCACCATATTCCTCGATAATACTATAGCGGAGTTTAGGCGAAGCCCTGCTGCTGTATTGCATCAAGATCGTCACCACGCCGTCGTGCTGACGGAACTCTTCCCTGACACTTTGCTGGATCGGAGTCCGGGGATCGTCATCGAGCTGAACGTGTGCTCGAACTCGGAGGTGCCGTAGTTTCGGTGCTTGAACGGTCGGATCGGGAAGACGTACGACTACTTCCTCTACGTTGCGTCAACGTTTCCGCAGTCGGTCTGCGTGGGTACGTAGACAACACTCTCCCATCTCGTTGCTATGCATCACATGATCTTGCGTGAGCATAGGAATTTTTTTGAAATTACTACGAAACCCTACATGGGTACCACCAGATCCGTCTGTACGGACCTGACGAGATAAAAACAGCTTTCATCACCCCATTTGGGTGCTTCTGTTATGTCACTATGCCATTCGGTTTGAAAAACGCCGAAGCCACATTCATGCGGATGATTCAGAAGTGCCTGCTCATTCAGATCAGTCGGAATGTGGAAGCATACATGGAGGACATTGTGGTCAAGTCACGTAAAGGTTCCGACCTACTGACTGACCTTGCTGAAACCTTTGCCAACCTCAGAAGGTATGATATCAAGCTCAATCCATCAAAGTGCACGTTTGGAGTTCCGGGCGGAAAATTACTCGGTTTCCTCGTTTCCGAACGAGGGATCGGTGCTAACCCAGAGAAAGTGGGTGCTATACTTCGAATGAAACGCCCTGTGCGTGTGCATGATGTCCAGAAGCTTACTGGTTGCTTGGCCGCCCTAAGTCGATTCATTTCTCGCCTCGGTGAAAAGGCACTGCCTCTTTACCGACTGATGAAGATATCAGATAAGTTCGAGTGGACTCCTGAAGCTGATGCAGCATTTGCAGAGCTAAAAGCCCTGCTTTCCACCCAGCCGGTGCTTGCTGCCCCAATCAGCAAAGAGCCTTTACTGCTTTATATAGCAGCCACTGGACAAGTCGTCAGTACAGTACTTACGGTCGAGCGGGAAGAAGAGGGAAAAGCCTATAAAGTTCAGCGCCCAGTTTATTATATTTCTGAAGTTCTGACTCCGTCAAAGCAGAGATATCCGCACTATTAGAAGCTCGTTTATGGGATTTACGTAACCACGAAGAAGGTTGCACACTATTTCTCTGATCACTCTATTACAGTCGTCAGCAACGCTCCATTGTTAGAGATTCTGCACAACAGAGATGCAACTGGTTGAGTGGCAAAATGGGCGATTGAACTCCTCCCCTTAGATATCAAGTTTGAGGCAAAGAAGGCTATTAAGTCCCAAGCAATAGCAGATTTCCTCGCCGAGTGGATTGAACAACAACTGCCGACTCAAGTTCACTCGGAGCACTGGACCATGTTCTTTGATGGATCCAAAATGCTGAATGGTTCTGGTGCTGGGGTGGTTCTGGTATCCCCCCGAGGAGACAAGCTCAGATATGTCCTCCAGATTCACTTTGATTCTTCCAATAATGAAGCTGAATATGAAGCACTCCTATATGGGTTGCGTATGGCCACCTCACTCGGTGTCCGTCGCCTCATGGTCTACGGCGACTCAGATTTGGTAGTCAATCAAGTGATGAAGGAGTGGGACGTCAGAAGCCCAGCCATGACTGGTTACTGCAATGCTGTGAGGAAGCTGGAAAAGAAGTTTGAGGGGTTAGAGCTCCATCACATACCCCAACTGAAAAATCAAGCAGCCACTGACTTGGCAAAGATAGGTTCCAAGAGAGAAGCCATTCCCAGCAATGTGTTTTTGGAGCATATTTACACGCCGACAGTTCAGGAAGATCCTATTACTGAAGAGCCCCCGCAGCCTAGGAGCACCACAGGTCCGACTGAAGTCGAGGTCCCAGCCGTGGTCGACCTGATC
The DNA here is from genome assembly GCF_018294505.1 of Triticum aestivum. NCBI lineage: Eukaryota > Viridiplantae > Streptophyta > Magnoliopsida > Poales > Poaceae > Triticum > Triticum aestivum. The sequence goes on from NC_057800.1 coordinate 584,714,831, forward strand.
ATGGAGGTTCTGGCCATTACTCCCGACTGGACAGTGCCACACATTGCGTACATCCTTAGGAAAGAACTCCCAGAGGATGAGGAAGAGGCTCGACAGATCGTCCGTCGATCCAAGGCCTTTACTATGATAAGAGGACAACTATTCAGGGAAAGCGTGACTGGAGTCGGTCAAAAGTGCATAACGCCAGAAGAAGGTCGAATGATCCTCAACGACATCCACTCGGGGACCTGTGGTCACCATGCGTCCTCTCGGTCCATCATGGCTAAAGCATACCGAGCTGGATTCTATTGGCCACGAGCAAATAAAATGGCGAAAGATATAGTCGACAGATGTGAAGGCTGCCAGTTTTACTCCGACATGTCTCACAAGCCAGCGTCAGCCTTGAAGACCATTCCCCTCGTCTGGCCCTTTGCTGTTTGGGGACTGGATATGGTTGGACCACCGAGAACTGGTAGGAGCGGCTTCACTCATGTGCTCGTTGCAGTCGACAAGTTTACCAAATGGATCGAAGCTAAACCTATCAAGAATCTTGAAGCCAGCACCGCTGTCAGTTTTATCAGAGAATTGACATTTAGATATGGAGTCCCTCACAGCATCATCACTGACAACGGATCGAACTTCGATTCTGATGAGTTTAGAGCTTTCTGCGCTTCTCAAGGCACATGAGTTGACTATGCTTCAGTCGCTCACCCGCAGTCGAACAGACAAGCAGAAAGAGCCAATGGCCTAATTCTCAAAGGATTGAAACCCCGACTGATGCATGATCTCAAACACGCAGCGGGCGCTTGGGTCGATGAACTTCCGTCAGTTCTGTGGGGTTTGAGGTCAACTCCCAATCGGTCGACTGGACGAACTCCTTTATTTTTGGTCTATGGAGCCGAAGCTGTTCTGCCAAGTGACCTGCTCCACAACGCACCCCGAGTCGAGCTTTTCTCCAAAGAAGAAGCAGAGCAGGCCCGGCAAGATTCAGTCGATCTCCTAGAGGAGGAAAGAGAGATGGCCTTGATCCGATCGACCATCTATCAGCAAGACTTGCGTCGATTCCACGCCAGAAACGTGAGGGGTTGAGCCTTTCAAGAAGGAGACCTGGTTCTTCGAGTGGATCAACAGAAACCACACAAGCTCGCCCCGGCTTGGGAAGGCCCCTTCATCGTCACCAAAGTTCTCCACAATGGAGCATACCATCTTTACAGTGTTGAGCATAAGAAGAACGAGCCACGAGCCTGGAACGCGGAGCTGCTCTGCCCCTTTTATACTTAAGCACTCGTTCGAATAAAATGTAATAAGAAACACCTTTGTAATTTGTTTACCAAAGACAAGAGCTTTACAGTCCTCTCGTACGATTGTTGTTGTTCTTATTTACCTCTGAAATCCCCCAGTGGGTGGGCTTAGTCGCGAATCTGTTTCGCCTAAGTTTGAAAGAAAATCCTACCAAGTGATGAGCAAGCCTCTCACTCGGGAGGCTTAGCTGCGAATCTGTTTCGCCTAAGCTCGAAAGAAAATCCTACCGAGTGGTGAGCAATCCTCCCACTCGGGGGCTTAGCTGCAGTCCAGTACTCGCCTAAGTTCTCTCACTCGGAGACTTAGCTGCAGTCCGGTACTCACCTAAATTTGTAAAATCCTACCGAGTGGTGAGCAATCCTCCCACTCGGGGGCTTAGCTGCAGTCTAGTACTTGCCTAAGTTCTAACACTCGGAGGCTTAGCTGCAGTCCAGTACTCGCCTAAGTTTGTAAAATCCTACTGAGTGGAGAGCAACCCTCCCACTCGGGGGCTTAGCTGCAGTCCAGTACTCGCCTAAGTTTGTAAAATCCTACCGAGTGGTGAGCAATCCTCCCACTCAGGGGCTTAACTGCAGTCTAGTACTCACCTAAGTTCTCCCACTCGGAGGCTTAGCTACAGTCCAGTACTCGCCTAATTTTGTAAAATCCTACCGAGTGGTGAGCAATCCTCCCACTCGGGGGCTTAGCCGCAGTCTAGTACTTGTTGGGGAACGTAGTAATTTCAAAAAAATTCCTACGTACACGCAAGATCATGGTGATGCATAGCAACGAGAGGGGAGAGTGTTGTCTATGTACCCTCGTAGACCGGCAACGGAAGTGTTGACACAACGTAGAGGAAGTATTCGTACGTCTTCCCGATCCGACCGATCCAAGTACCGAACGTACGGCACCTCCGAGTTCTGCACACGTTCAGCTCGATGACGATCCCCGGACTCCGATCCAGCAAAGTGTCGGGGAAGAGTTCCATCAGCACGACAGCATGGTGACGATCTTGATGTTCTACTGTCGCAGGGCTTCGCCTAAGCACCGCTACAATATTATCGAGGAGTATGGTGGAAGGGGGCACCGCACACGGCTAAGAAAACGATCATGAGCATCAACTTGTGTGTCTAGAGGTGCCCCCCTGCCCCCGTATATAAAGGAGAAAGGGGGGTGCGGCCGGCCCTAGGAGGAGGCGCGCAGGAGGAGTCCTACTCCTACCGGGAGTAGGACTCCCCCCTTTCCCTAGTTGGATTAGGACTTGGGGGGAAGGAAGAGAGGGGGGGGGGGGAAGGAAAGGGGGGGCGCCGCACCCCCTCCTTGTCCAATTCGGACTTGGGGGGAGGGTCGCGCGGCTGGCCCTAGGCCTCCTCTCCTTTTCCTCCACTAGGCCCATTAAGGCCCATTAGGTTACCGGGGGGGTTCCGGTAACCTCCCGGTACTCCGGTAAAATGCCGTTTTCACTCGCAACACTTCCGATGTCCAAACATAGGCTTCCAATATATCAATCTTTATGTCTCGACCATTTTGAGACTCCTCATCATGTCCGTGATCACATCCGGGACTCCAAACGAACTTCGGTACATCAAAATATATAAACTCATAATGAAACTGTCATCGTAACGTTAAGCGTGCGGACCCTACGGGTTCGAGAACAATGTAGACATGACCGAGACATGTCTCCGGTCAATAACCAATAGCAGAACCTGGATGCTCATATTGGCTCCTACATATTCTACGAAGATCTTTATCGGTCAGACCGCATAACAACATACGTTGTTCCCTTTGTCATCGGTATGTTACTTGCCCGAGATTCGATCGTCGGTATCTCAATACCTAGTTCAATCTCGTTACCGGCAAGTCTCTTTACTCATTTCATAATACATCATCTCGCAACTAACTCATTAGTTGCAATGCTTGCAAGGCTTATGTGATGTGCATTACCGAGAGGGCCGAGAGATACCTCTCCGACAATCGGAGTGACAAATCCTAATCTCGAAATACGCCAACCCAACATGTACCTTTGGAGACACCTGTAGAGCTCCTTTATAATCACCCAGTTACGTTGTGATGTTTGGTAGCACACAAAGTGTTCCTCCGGCAAACGGGAGTTGCATAATCTCATAGTCATAGGAACATGTATAAGTCATGAAGAAAGCAATAGCAACATACTAAACTATCGGGTGCTAAGCTAGTGGAATGGGTCATGTCAATCACATCATTCTCCTAATGATGTGATCCCGTTAATCAAATGACAACACATGTCTATGGTTAGGAAACATAACCATCTTTGATTAACGAGCTAGTCAAGTAGAGGGATACTAGTGACTTTTAGTTTGTCTATGTATTCACACAAGTATTATGTTTCCGGTTAATACAATTCTAGCATGAATAATAAACATTTATCATGATATAAGGAAATAAATAATAACTTTATTATTGCCTCTAGGGCATATTTCCTTTAGTCTCCCACTTGCACTAGAGTCAATAATCTAGATTACACAGTAATGATTCTAACACCCATGGAGCTTTGGTGCTGATCATGTTTTGCTCGTGGAAGGGGCTTAGTCAACAGGTCTGCTACATTCAGATCCGTATGTATCTTGCAAATCTCTATGTCTCCCACCTGGACTAGATCCTGGATGGAATTGAAGCGTATTTTGATGTGCTTGGTTCTCTTGTGAAATGTGGATTCCTTTGCCAAGGCAATTGCACCAGTATTGTCACAAAAGATTTTCATTGGACCCGATGCACTAGGTATGACACATAGATCGGATATGAACTCCTTCATCCAAACTCCTTCGTTTGCTGCTTCCGAAGTAGCTATGTACTCCGCTTCACATGTAGATCCTGCCACAACGCTTTGTTTAGAACTGCACCAACTGACAGCTCCACCGTTTAATGTAAACACGTATCCGGTTTGCGATTTAGAATCGTCCGGATCAGTGTCAAAGCTTGCATCAACGTAACCATTTACGATGAGCTCTTTGTCACCTCCATATACGAGAAACATATCCTTAGTCATTTTCAGGTATTTCAAGATGTTCTTGACCACTCTCCAGTGATCCACTCCTGGATTACTTTGGTACCTCCCTGCTAGACTTATAGCAAGACACACATCAGGTCTGGTACACAACATTGCATACATGATAGAGCCTATGGCTGAAGCATAGGGAACATCTTTCATTTTCTCTCTATCTTCTGCATTGGTCAGACATTTAGTCTTACGCAATTTCACACCTTGTAATACAAGCAAGAATCCTTTCTTTGCTTGATCCATTTTGAACTTTTTCAAAATTTTGTCAAGGTATGTGCTTTGTGAAAGTCCAATTAAGCGTCTTGATCTGTCTCTATAGATCTTAATGCCCAATATGTAAGCAGCTTCACCGAGGTCTTTCATTGAAAAACTCTTATTCAAGTATCCCTTTATGCTATCCAGAAATTCTATATCATTTTCGATTAGTAATATGTCGTCTAGATATAATATCAGAAATGTTACATAGCTCCCACTCACTTTCTTGTAAATACAGGCTTCTCCAAAAGTCTGTACAAAACCAAATGCTTTGATCACACTATCAAAGCGTTTATTCCAACTCCGAGATGCTTGCACCAGTCCATAAATTGATCACTGGAGCTTGCACACTTTGTTAGCTCCCTTTGGATCGACAAAACCTTCCGGTTGCATCATATACAACTCTTCTTCCAGAAATCCATTCAGGAATGCAGTTTTGACATCCATCTGCCAAATTTCATAATCATAAAATGCGGCAATTGCTAACATGATTCGGACAGACTTAAGCATCGCTACAGGTCAGAAGGTCTCATCGTAGTCAATCCCTTGAACTTGTCAAAAACCTTTTGCGACAAGTCAAGCTTTGTAGACAGTAACATTACCGTCAGTGTCAGTCTTCTTCTTGACGATCCATTTATTCTCAATTGCTTGCCGATCTTTGGGCAAGTCAACCAAAGTCCACACTTTGTTCTCATACATGGATCCCATCTCAGATTTCATGGCTTCAAGCCATTTTGCGGAATCTGGGCTCATCATCGCGTCTCCATAGTTCATAGGTTCATCATGATCTAGTAGCATGACTTCGAGAACAAGATTACCGTACCACTCTGGTGCAGATCTTACTCTGGTTGATCTACGAGGTTCAGTAGTATCTTGTTCTAAAGTTTCATGATCATCATCATTAGCTTCCTCACTAATTGGTGTAGGTGTCACAGAAACTGGTTTCTGTGATGTACTACTTTCCAATAAGGGAGTAGACACATTTACCTCATCAAGTTCTACTTTCCTCCCACTCACTTCTTTCGAGAGAAACTCCTTCTCTAGAAAGTTTCCGAATTTAGCAACAAAAGTCTTGCCTTCGGATCTGTGATAGAAGGTGTATCCAATAGTTTCCTTTGGATATCCTATGAAGACACATTTCTCCGATTTGGGTTCGAGCTTATCAGGTTGAAGCTTTTTCACATAAGCATCGCAGCCCCAAACTTTCAGAAACGACAACTTTGGTTTCTTGCCAAACCACAGTTCATAAGGCGTCGTCTCAACGGATTTTGATGGTGCCCTATTTAACGTGAATGCGGCCGTCTCTAAAGCATAACCCTAAAACGATAGCGGTAAATCAGTAAGAGACATCATAGATCGCACCATATCTAGTAAAGTACGATTACGACGTTCGGACACACCATTACACTGTGGTGTTCTGGGTGGCGTGAGTTGTGAAACTATTCCGCATTGTTTCAAATGTACACCAAACTCATAACTCAAATATTCTCCTCCACGATCAGATTGTAGGAATTTTATTTTCTTGTTACGATGATTTTCAACTTCACTCTGAAATTCTTTGAACTTTTCAAATGTTTCAGACTTATGTTTCATTAAGTAGATATACCCATATCTGCTTAAGTCATCTGTGAAGGTGAGAAAATAACGATATCCGCCACGAGCCTCAATATTCACCGGACCACATACATCTGTATGTATGATTTCCAACAAATCTGTTGCTCTCTCCATAGTACCGGAGAACGGCGTTTTAGTCATCTTGCCCATGAGGCATGGTTCGCAAGTACCAAGTGATTCATAATCAAGTGGTTCAAAAGTCCATTAGTATGGAGTTTCTTCATGCGCTTTACACCGATATGACCCAAACGGCAGTGCCACAAATAAGTTGCACTATCATTATCAACTCTGCATCTTTTGGCTTCAACATTATGAATATGTGTGTTACTACTATTGACATTTAATAAGAATAGACCACTCTTCAAGGGTGCATGACCATAAAAGATATTACTCATATAAATAGAACAACCATTATTCTCTGATTTAAATGAATAACCGTCTCGCATCAACAAAGATCCAGATATAATGTTCATGCTTAACGCTGGCACCAAATAATAATTATTTAGGTCTAATACTAATCCCGAAGGTAGATGTAGAGGTAGCGTGCCGACCGCAATCACATCGACTTTGGAACCATTTCCCACGCGCATCGTCACCTCGTCCTTAGCCAATCTTCGCTTAATCCGTAGTCCCTGTTTCGAGTTGCAGATATTAGCAACAGAACCAATATCAAATACCCAGGTGCTACTGCGAGCATTAGTAAGGTACACATCAATAACATGTATATCACATATACCTTTGTTCACCTTGCCATCCTTCTTATCCGCCAAATACTTGGGGTAGTTCCACTTCCAGTGACCAGTCTGCTTGCAGTAGAAGCACTCAGTTTCAGGCTTAGGTCCAGATTTGGGTTTCTTCTCCTGAGCAGCAACTTGCTTGCTGTTCTTTTTGAAGTTCCCCTTCTTCTTCCCTTTGCCCTTTTTCTTGAAACTAGTGGTCTTGTTGACCATCAACACTTGATGCTCCTTTTTGATTTCTACCTCCGCAGCTTTCAGCATTGCGAATAGCTCGGGAATTGTCTTATTCATCCCTTGCATATTATAGTTCATCACGAAGCTCTTGTAGCTAGGTGGAAGTGATTGGAGAATTCTGTCAATGACGCAATCATCTGGAAGATTAACTCCCAATTGAATCAAGTGATTATTATACCCAGACATTTTGAGTATATGCTCACTGACAGAACTATTCTCCTCCATCTTGCAGCTATAGAACTTATTGGAGACTTCATATCTCTCAACCCGGGCATTTGCTTGAAATATTAACTTCAACTCCTGGAACATCTCATATGCTCCATGACATTCAAAACATCGTTGAAGTCCCGATTCTAAGCTGTAAAGCATGGCACACTGAACTATTGAGTAGTCATCAGCTTTGCTCTGCCAGACGTTCATAACATCTGGTGTTGCTCCAGCAGCAGGCCTGGCACCCAGCGGTGCTTCCAGGATGTAATTCTTCTGTGCAGCAATGAGGATAATCCTCAAGTTACGGACCCAGTCCGTGTAATTGCTACCATCATCTTTCAACTTTGCTTTCTCAAGGAACGCATTAAAATTCAATGGAACAACAACACGGGCCATCTATCTACAATCAAACATAAACAAGCAAGATACTGTCTGGTACTAAGTTCATGATAAATTTAAGTTCAGTTAATCATATTACTAAAGAACTCCCACTTAGATAGACATCCCTCTAATCCTCTAAGTGATCACGTGATCCAAATCAACTAAACCATGTCCGATCATCACGTGAGATGGAGTAGTTTCATTGGTGAACATCACTATGTTGATCATATCTACTATATGATTCACGCTCGACCTTTCGGTCTTGGTGTTCCGAGGCCATATCTGTATATGCTTGGCTCGTCAAGTATAACCTGAGTATTCCGCGTGTGCAACTGTTTTGCACCCGTTGTATTTGAACGTAGAGCCTATCACACCCGATCATCACGTGGTGTCTCAGCACGAAGAACTTTCGCAACGGTGCATACTCAGGGAGAACACTTCTTGATAATTAGTGAGAGATCATCTTAAAATGCTACCGTCAATCAAAGCAAGATAAGATGCATAAAAGATAAGCATCACATGCAATCAATGTAAGTGATATGATATGGCCATCATCATCTTGTGCTTGTGATCTCCATCTTTGAAGCACCGTCATGATCACCATCGTCACCGGCGCGACACCTTGATCACCATCGTAGCATCGTTGTCGTCTCGCCAATCTTATGCTTCCACGACTATCGCTGCCGCTTAGTGATAAAGTAAAGCATTACAGCGCAATTGCATTACATACAATAAAGCGACAACCATATGGCTCCTGCCAGTTGCCGATAACTCGGTTACAAAACATGATCATCTCATACAATAAAATTTAGCATCATGTCTTGACCATATCACATCACAACATGCCCTGCGAAAACAAGTTAGACGTTCTCTACTTTGTTGTTGCATGTTTTACGTGGCTGCTACGGGCTTAAGCAAGAACCAATCTTACCTACGCATCAAAAACCACAACGATAGTTTGTCAAGTTGGTGCTGTTTTAACCTTCACAAGGACCGGGCGTAGCCACACTCGGTTCAACTAAAGTTGGAGAAACTGACACCCGCCAGCCACCTGTGTGCAAAGCACGTCGGTAGAACCAGTCTCGCGTAAGCGTACGCGTAATGTCGGTCCGGGCCGCTTCATCCAACAATACCGCCGAACCAAAGTATGACATGCTGGTAAGCAGTATGACTTATATCGCCCACAACTCACTTGTGTTCTACTCGTGCATATAACATCAACACATAAAACCTAGGCTGTGATACCACTATTAGGGAACGTAGTAATTTCAAAAAAAATCCTACGCACACGCAAGATCATGGTGATGCATAGCAACGAGAGGGGAGAGTGTTGTCTACGTACCCTCGTAGACCGGCAACGGAAGTGTTGACACAACGTAGAGGAAGTAGTCGTATGTCTTCTCGATCCGAACGATCCAAGTACCGAACGTACGGCACCTCCGAGTTCTGCACACGTTCAACTCGATGACGTTCCCCGGACTCCAATCTAGCAAAGTGTCGGGGAAGAGTTCCGTCAGCACAACGGCGTGGTGACGATCTTGATGTTCTACTGTCGCAGGGCTTCGCCTAAGCACCGCTACAATATTATCGAGGAGTATGGTGGAAGAGGGCACCGCACACGTCTAAGAAAATGATGACGAGGATCAAATTCTGTGTCTAGAGGTGCCCCCTGCCCCCGTATATAAAGGAACAAGGGGGGTGCGGCCGGCCCTAGGAGGAGGCCCGCACGAGGAGTCCTACTCCTACCGGGAGTAGGACTCCCCCTTTCCCTAGTTGGATTAGGACTTGGGGGGAAGGAAGAGAGGGGGGAAAGGAAAGGGGGGGGGGCGCCGCCCCCTCCTTGTCCAATTCGGACTTGGGGGAGGGGCGCGCGGCTGCCCCTAGGCCTCCTCTCCTCTTCCTCCACTAGGCCCATTAAGGCCCATTAGGTTACCGGGGGGTTCCGGTAACCTCCCGGTACTCCGGTAAAATGCCGTTTTCACTCGGAACACTTTTGATGTCCAAACATAGGCTTCCAATATATCAATCTTTATGTCTCGACCATTTCGAGACTCCTCGTCATGTCCGTGATCACATTCGGGACTCCGAACGAACTTCGGTACATCAAAATATATAAACTCATAATGAAACTGTCATCGTAACGTTAAGCGTGCGGACCCTACGGGTTCGAGAACAATGTAGACATGACCGAGACATGTCTCTGGTCAATAACCAATAGCAGAACCTGGATGCTCATATTGGCTCCTACATATTCTACGAAGATCTTTATCGGTCAGACCGCATAACAACATACGTTGTTCCCTTTGTCATCGGTATGTTACTTGCCCGAGATTCGATCGTCGGTATCTCAATACCTAGTTCAATCTCGTTACCGGCAAGTCTCTTTACTCGTTTCATAATACATCATCTCGCAACTAACTCATTAGTTGCAATGCTTGCAAGGCTTATGTGATGTGCATTACCGAGAGGGCCCAGAGATACCTCTCCAACAATCGGAGTGACAAATCCTAATCTCGAAATACGCCAACCCAACATGTACCTTTGGAGACACCTATAGAGCTCCTTTATAATCACCCATTTACGTTGTGACGTTTGGTAGCACACAAAGTGTTCCTCCAGCAAACGGGAGTTGCATAATCTCATAGTCATAGGAACATGTATAAGTCATGAAGACAACAATAGCAACATACTAAACAATCGAGTGCTAAGCTAACAGAATGGGTCAAGTCAATCACATCATTCTCCTAATGATGTGATCCCGTTAATCGAATGACAACACATGTCTATGGTTAGGAAACATAACCATCTTTGATTAACGAGCTAGTCAAGTTGAGGCATACTAGTGACTTTTAGTTTGTCTATGTATTCACACAAGTATTATGTTTCCGGTTAATACAATTCTAGCATGAATAATAAACATTTATCATGATATAAGGAAATAAATAATAACTTTATTATTGCCTCTAGGGCATATTTCCTTCAGTACTCGCCTAAGTTCTCCCACTCGGAGGCTTAGCTGCAGTCCAGTACTCGCCTAAATTTAAAAAATCCTACTGAGTGGAGAGCAACCCTCTCACTCGGGGGCATAGCTGTAGTCCAGTACTCGCCTAAGTTAAAAAAATCCTACCGAGTGGAGAGCAACCCTCCCACTCGGGGGCTTAGCCGCAGTCCAGTACTCGCCTAAGTTTAAAAAATCCTACCTAGTGGAGAGCAACCCTCCCACTCGGGGGCTTAGCTGCAGTCCAGTACTCGCCTAAGTTTAAAAAATCATACTGAGTGGAGAGCAACCCTCCCACTCGGGGGCTTAGCTGCAGTCTAGTACTCGCCTAAACTCTCCCACTCAGAGGCTTAGCTGCAGTCCAGTACTTGCCTAAGTTTGTAAAATCCTATCGAGTGGAGACCAACCCTCCCACTCGGAGGTTCGGAGCTACGCCACAAGTACAACATGCGCTCCATCCCTATCCGCAAGGACGACGAGGTGCAGGTCGACTGCAACCTTCTCCTTCGAAGCTACGCCACAAGTACAATGTGCGCTCCATCCCTATCCGCAAGGACAACGAGGTGCAGGTCGACTGCAACCTTCTCCTTCGGGACTACGCCACAAATACAATCTGCGCTCCATCCCTATCCGCAAGGACGACGAAGCGCAGGTCGATTGGAGTCGCCACCTCAGAGCTGCATCTCCAGCGCAAAGATCATTCCGAGCGAAAAACAAAGTCCACTTGAAGGCAAAACACAAGCATGTTTGGAAATAAACCAAATTCAGATAAATCCTAAAGTTCCAAGCAGCGAATCAAAAGTATTCGAGCATCAAGCCCGAAGGAGTTTAACGGCTATAGCAACCACTCGGCATTCCAAGGCAAATTTAAAGCAGATTCAAGTCTCATGAGTTTGTTCACTCGGCAGGAGGAGGGCTGGCAGGCTCAACGAATTCGTCCAGGTCGATCCCATCCGCGATCTGAGTGGCAGCAGCGATGAAAGTCTCCATGAAGGACTGGAAGTCATGCCTTTTGGTGTTAGCGACCTTGATCGCTGCCAGCTTGTCTTCACGAGCTTCCTTGCAGTGGACTCGCACCAAGGACAACGCCACGTCAGCACCACACCGGGCGGAGGACTTCTTCCATTCCCGCACTCGGTCAGGGAACTCGTTGAGTCGAGCCATCAGGGATTCCAGGTCATTTTGAAGCGTCGCCCTTGGCCAGAGAAATGTGTCGACTCGTGAGACTGCCTCCTTCAGGCGCGCGAGGTAGCTTGTGATGCTGGCGACACGAGACTCCAGTCGGAGCACGTTCATTGCAGTTTCGTCGCAAACTGGAGAAGCGATAGGGTCTAGACCCGTCCCGACCTTTCTAGTTTCCTCGTTAAAGTCTTGGCAGAATTCTACAGCCAAAAATTAGTGAGTCGACCGGACAGGATCCGTTCGCAAGCATCAACACAGTCGGTTTGAAAGAAATACCTTCTAGCATAAGATAAAGCTTCTTGGCGAGAGTTCTCAGATAAGCCTCCGTGTCATTCCTCTTGTGGACCGCAGACTCCAGTTTTTCGTTCAAGGTAATTTTGTTCTTCTTTAGATGACTCACCTCTCGGTTAAACTCGTTGAAACAGGACTTCAGCTTGGTCACCTCCCCTTCCAGTGCTTCGACTGAAGCCAACTTCTGGTCTGCGAGGGCAGTTTTATCTTGGGCTTCCTTCTGTGCAGCGGCGAGGTTTGAGTCCTTCTTCTCCAGAGCCAACTTTATTTTCTCTGCAAAAGAAGCAATCGGATCAGACAAGAGCTCGAAGAAATGTTTTAAAAAGACAGTCGATAGGCAGTTACCTTCCATACCAGCAGCTTCGTCTTGAGCTTTCTTCAGATTCTACTGGGCCAACTCCAAGTCAAGGTTGAGTTGCCTCTGCTTCTCCTCAAGTTCAGCAAACTTAGAAATGAGAGTACAAGACTTCTACAGAAGGCAAAAGACGTGTCAATCGACAAGATCAAAGGTTGTTCACTTCCAAGTGGATAAAACTTAAAGAAGTTTGCTTAGACCCCAGTCGACTGCACACAGTCGACTGCGGTCTCGGGGGCTACACCCAGCGGGTGCACTTGGCATGCCCCCGCTGATTAAGACCCAACTCGACCGGTCCGCCCGGGTCAAGTCAAAAAGAACTATTCAGACCCCGGCCGACTGCCAGCAGTCGACCATGGTCTCGGGGACTACACCCAGTGGGTGCACTTGACGTGCCCCCACTGGTTCAGATCCCATTCGACCGGTCCGCCCGGGTCGAGTGGAAGAACACAAAAGAAAAAGAACTCAGACCCCAGTCGACTGCCAGCAGTCGACTGCGGTCTCGGGGACTACACCCAGTGGGTGCACTTAGCGTGCCCCCACCGGTTCAGATCCTACTCGCCCAGACCGAGTGGAAGAACGCAAATACCAAATACAACAAAACACCCAGTGGGTGTACAGATTCGATGCAAACAACAGGAGATTTTATGGAAGAAAATGTTTCAGATAGCATATCCTGACAGAACAAGGTCAGCCAAAAAGTCTACTTACCTGGACATTGGCCCGGAGAGCAGCGCCGGCGTCATAAGCAGCCTGGCTATTCTCATGCACCGTCTTCATCCGCTCCATCATCACGTTAGCCTGACGGATGGCTTCCGCAACCGCTTCCGACTGGTTTTCCGGAACGGGGTAGCTACATTGGCCCGGAGAGCAGCGCCGGCGTCATAAGCAGCCTGGCTATTCTCATGCACCTCTTCATCCGCTCCATCATCATGTTAGCCTGACGGATGGCTTCCGCAACCGCTTCCGACTGGTTTTCCGGAACGGGGTAGCTAGTGAAAAAGAGAGCAGATGACCCAGGTGTGGCAGTTTGGAGCTCCGTGGCGTGGAGTTGGACGACTGAAGGAATCACCGATGCAGTCGACGGTGCGGGGTGCTCACTCGAAAAGGGTGCAGTGAAGGTTACAGAGGCCCTGCCCGCGTCTTCAGATTGACGGACGGGTGGTGTTGTTGTTGGCCCTTGCTGAGACATCTTGCCAGCTGCTACCTTTTTGCTCTTCCTGGGCTTAAGAGCCACATCTTCATCGTCATCTGGAAGATCGATGACGTTGGATGGAGCTGCAAGACAGATCAGTCGACCCCATGAACCACTAGAATGCAATCGACCAAGTAATGAAGAACAAGATCATAAGAGTTTCTACCTGGGTTGGAGGTAACCGCGTCTTCCATCTCCTCGTCTCGATACTGGAGGGAAGAGGTTCCTGATGTAGCGGCACTGCAAGTGTCCGTACTCAGTCGGTTACATTCTGTTGCTCAAGTCGACGAAGAGAACAAGTCAGATGATTACCCGAAGATGGTAGGGATGGTCACTTTGATCCTGGGCAAAGCCTTGGGCAGTTTGGAGGAGGTGGCCTTCGGTGATTTTGGAGCTGGAGGCGGCACAACCTTGGGCTGCTTTGGGGCCTTCTCAATCGGCGCTGGAGAAGACGTCCGGGGGCGCTTCGAAGACTGCCCAGTCGGCGCGGTCGCCAGGTCCGGGGTGCTCGCCGGGTCGTGTGCGTGCTTGGATCTCCTCTCTCTGCGAGGAGGCGAGTCGACTTCCTCGTCATCGCTCGAGTCATCGCTCTCCTCGTCCTCCTCTGCATCCGAGTGCCACTCGCCGCTCTCACCCCCGCTCGCTCCCTCCTCGACGTCTTGCTCCTGCACTCTGTTGGGCATCGAGTACATGTCAATCAGAGCCTGAAAGAACAACGAGCAAAAGGAGTACAGCCGACCATCAACAAGGTTTCACATAGTGAATCAGAAAGATATTTGGTCAAACAGAATCATACCTGCTCCGGCTGGCGCGAGTGGTCGAATGGAATCACCCTCCTAGATCCCCGGGGGTTTTCTTTGTTGCTGGTGATTCCCATCAGCCACTTCTCCAAGATGTCCTCACTAACGTCATCCGGGTGGATCCGAGTGGAGTCCTCGAGGCCAGAGTACATCCACATCGGATGATCACAGGCCTGGAGCGGTTTGATGCGTCGACCGAGAAAGACCTCCAGCAGGTCCATCCCAGTCACCCTGTCGCGGACGAGGTGGACAACCCGCTCGACCAGCACCTTGACCTGCGCCTTCTCTTCGGGAACCACCTTCAAGGAGGAGGGCTTCTCCACTCGAGCCAGGGAAAAGGGAGGAAGTCCAGTCGACTGATCCTTGCAGTAAAACCAATTCGACTGCCAGCCGCGGACCGAGTCGGGAAGGATCATCGCCGGGAAGGTTCTCTTGTTCCTCATCTGGATCCCCAGGCCCCCGCACATCTGGATCACGTGCGTCCTCTCATCACTCGAATTGGCCTTTTTGACCGATTGGGAGCGGTAGGTGAAGATATGTTTGAAGAGGCCCAGTGCGGTCGACAGCCCAAGAAATTTTCACACATTGACACAAAAGCAGCCAGATAGACTATGGTGTTTGGAGTGAAGTGGTGGAGCTGAGCCCCAAAGAAGTTCAAAAAGCCCCAAAAGAAAGGATGGGGAGGCAGAGAAAATCCGTGATCAACATGGGTGGAGAGGAGAACGCACTCACCCTCCCTTGGCTGTGGCTCGGTCTCGTTCCCCGGGAGCCGCGCCAATTTGTGGGGGATCAGTCCCCCCTCCACCAGGTCGTCGAGGTCGTCCTGGCTGATCATCGAGCGGATCCAGTCGCCCTGGATCTAGCCCGGCGGCAGGCCGGATCTCGATGAGGATCCGCCCCGGCTGGTCCGCTTGCCCTTCGCCTTCGCGGTCGCCTTCTTCGCGTGCTCCAGTGCCACCGTCTTCTCTTTTCCCATGGCGGCGGATCGAGTTCGAGCGAGGGTTCGGCGACGAGAGCAGAAGCGAGCGTGGCGTAGAGGTCGAAGGAAGAAGAAAAGAGAATGGGAGCACACGGTGGAGAGACCCGGTCCGGTGCCTTTTATAAGGTCATTCCCCGAGTGACTGACTGGTAGGCCCAAACGATCTAAACAAATCCCGCAACAGTCGCGCGCGCAGTACGTGGCGAAAAAGGTGGCGCGGGGATCGAGGAGACCTGCCTAACCCGTCCCGATTACCACGGCCTCGCCCGTCTGGCACGCTTCCCGAAATTCGAATCCCGCGAAATCCGCGGAGAGCAGAGCAACTGGTCAGACCGAAAACATCCTCCACATTATCATTCGGAATTCTACCGTGAAAGTTCACTCGACAAAAACTAAGAATGGACCAAGGCGACTGAAGAAGAAATTGATGTTGTCTCCTCGGTTCATTGTTCCAGAACAAGTTATACTCATAGCACAAAGAATGAGTCGGAACTGTTCCCAACTCCTTCCTCACTCAAACCCTGATCCATTCGGGGGCTAATGATGAAGCTATGTACCTAGGGTAGGGTCATGGATCTGTCCAAGATACCCTCCCCAAGGACATCTCTAAAGGAACCAGAAGCGGTCGAAGCAAAATCATCATCCACTCGACCGTGAAGCTATGTTCCACTTGACAGTATAGAAGACTCTCGACTATGTGAACAACCACTCGACGATACAAGAAACCACCCGGAGTGTAGAAGGCCTAACGTCACTCAGGATGACAACGGCCGGTCATTCACTCTGTAACCTTAAAGATCATTTATATCTCTCTATTACTAGCGTTACCGGTAACGCCCTGCCTTAATGTACATTGAACCCTTTGTAACGTGGGCTAGCTGGGGTCCTGGCGCACTCTATATAAGCCACTCCCTCCTCCGGGACAAGGGTTCGCACCCTTTGTAATTCACACGCATATATCCAGTCGACCGCCTCCGGGCTCCGAGACGTAGGGCTGTTACTTCCTCCAAGAAGGGCCTGAACTCGTAAAACTCGCGTGTACAACTCCTCCATAGCTAGGATCTTGCCTCTACATTCCTACCCCCCTATTCTACTGTCAGGCTTAGAACCACGACAGGCGCCCCCCCTCTCCTAGTCCAATTCGGACCAGAGGGGGAGGGGCGCGCGGCCTGCCCTAGGCCATCCCCCCTATCTCTCCACTAAGGCCCATAAGGGCCATTATTTCTCGGGGGGGGGGGGTTCCTCAACCCTTCGGCACTCCGGTTTTCTCCGAAATCACCCGGAATACTTCCGGCGTTCGAATATAGTCGTCCAATATATCGATCTTTACGTCTCGATCATTTCGACACTCCTCGTCATGACCGTGATCATATCCGGGACTCCGAACTACCTTCAGTACATCAAAACACAAAAAACTCATAATACCGATCGTCACCGAACTTTAAGCGTGCGGACCCTACGGGTTCAAGAACTATGCAGACATGACCAAGACATGTCTTCGGTCAATAACCAATAGCGGAACCTAGATGTTAATATTGGATCCCACATATTCTATGAAGATCTTTATCGGTCAAACCGCATAACAGCATAAGTTGTTCCCTTTGTCATCGGTATGTTACTTGCCCGAGATTCGATCGTCGGTATCTCAATACCTAGTTCAATCTCATTACTGGCAAGTCTCTTTACTCGTTCTGTAATGCATCATCCTGCAACTAACTCATTAGTTACAATGCTCGCAAGGCTTATAGTGATGTGCATTACCGAGTGGGCCCGGAGATACCTCTCCGACAATCGGAGTGACAAATCCTAATCTTGATCTATGCCAACTCAACAAGTACCATCGGAGACACCTGTAGAGCACCTTTATAATCACCCAGTTACGTTGTGACGTTTGGTAGCACACAAAGTGTTCCTCCGGTAATCGAGAGTTACACAATCTCATAGTCATAGGAACATGTATAAGTCATGAAGAAAGCAATAGAAGTAAACTAAAATGATCAAGTGCTAAGCTGACGAAATGGGTCAAGTCAATCACATCATTCTCCTAATGATGTGATCCTGTTTATCAAATGACAACTCATGTATATGGTTAGGAAACATAACCATCTTTGATCAACAAGCTAGTCAAGTAAAGGCATACTAGTGACACTCTGTTTGTCTATGTATTCACACATGTATCATGTTTCTGGTTAATACAATTCTAGCATGAATAATAAACATTTATCATGATATAAGGAAATAAATAATAACTTTATTATTGCCTCTAGGGCATACTTCCTTCAGTCTCCCACTTGCACTAGAGTAAATAATCTAGATTACATAGTAATGATTCTAACACCCATGGAGTATTAGTGCTGATCATATTTTGCTCATGAGAGAGGCTTAGTCAATAGGTCTACAACATTCAGATCCGTATGTATCTTGAAAATCTCTATGTCTCCCATCTGGTCTTGATCGCGGATGGAATTGAAGCGTCTCTTGATGTGCTTGGTTCTCTTGTGAAATTTGGATTCCTTTGCCAAGGCAATTGCACCAATATTGTCACAAAAGATTTTCTTTGGACCCGATGCACTAGGTATGACACCTAGATCGGATATGAAGTCCTTCATCCAGACTCCTTCATTTGCTGCTTTCAAAGTAGCAATGTACTCCGCTTCACACGTAGATCCCGTCACGACGCTTTGTTTAGAACTGCTCCAACTGACAGCTCCACCGTTCAATATAAACACGTATCCGGTTTGCGATTTAGAATCGTCCGGATCAGTGTCAAAGCTTCCATCAACGTAACCATTTACGATGAGCTCTTTGTCACCTCCATAAAACGAGAAACACATCCTTAGTCGTTTTCAGGTATTTTAGGATGTTCTTAACCGCTGTCCAGTGATCCACTCCTGGATTACTTTGGTACCTCCCTGCTAAACTAATAGCAAGACACACATCAGGTCTGGTACACACCATTGCATACATGATAGAGCCTATGGCTGAAGCATAGGGAACATCTTTCATTTTCTCTCTATCTTCTGCAGTGGTCGGGCATTGAGTCTTACTCAACTTCACACCTTGTAACACGTGCAAGAATCCTTTCTTTGCCTGATCCATTTTGAACTTCTTCGAAACTTTGTCAAGGTATCTGCTTTGTGAAAGTCCAATTAAGCGTCTTGATCTATCTCTATAGATCTTCATGCCGAATATGTAAGCATCTTCACCGAGGTCTTTCATTGAAAAACTCTTATTCAAGTATCCTTTTATGCTATCCAGAAATTCTATATCATTTCCAATCAACAATATGTCATCCACATATAATATTAGAAATGCTACAGATCTCCCACTCACTTTCTTGTAAATACAGGCTTCTCCAAAAGTCTGTATAAAACCATATGCTTTGATCACACTATGAAAACGTTTATTCCAACTCCGAAAGGCTTGCACCAGTCCATAAATGGATCGCTGGAGCTTGCACACTTTGTTAGCACCCTTTGGATCGATAAAACCTTTAGGTTGCATCATATACAACTCTTCTTCTAGAAATCCATTCAGGAATGCAGTCTTTACATCCATTTGCCAAATTTCATAATCATAAAATGCGGCAATAGCTAACATGATTTAGACAGACTTAAGCATCGCTACGGGTGAGAAGGTCTCATCGTAGTCAACTCCTTGAACTTGTTGAATACCTTTCGCAACAAGTCGAGCTTTGTAGACAGTAACATTACCATCAACGTCTGTCTTCTTTTTGAAGATCCATTTATTCTTGATGGCTTGCCGATCATCGGGCAAGTCAACCAAAGCCCACACTTTGTTCTCATACATGGATCCCATCTCAGATTTCATAGCCTGAAGCCATTTTGCGGAATCTGGGCTCATCATTGCTTCCTCATAGTAACATGACCTCCAGAACAGGATTACCGTACCACTCTAGTGCGGATCTTACTCTGATTGACCTACGAGGTTCGGTAGTAACTTGATCTAAAGTTTCATGATCATCATCATTAGCTTCCTCACTAATTGGTGTAGGTGTCACAGAAACCGGTTTCTGTGATGAACTACTTTCCAATAAGGGAGCAGGTATAATTACCTCATCAAGTTCTACTTTCCCTCCCACTCACTTCTTTCGAGAGAAACTCCTTCTCTAGAAAGGATCCATTCTTAGCAACAAAAGTCTTGCCTTCGAATCTGTGATAGAAGGTGTACCCAACTGTCTCTTTTGGGTATCCTATGAAGACACATTTCTCCAATTTGAGTTCGAGCTTATCAGGTTGAAGCTTTTTCACATAAGCATCGCAGCCCCAAACTTTAAGAAATGCCAACTTTGGTTTCTTGCCAAACCACAGTTCATAAGGAGTCGTCTCAACGGATTTAGATGGTGCCCTATTTAACGTGAATGCAGCCATCTCTAAAGCATAACCCCAAAACGGTAGCGGTAAATCAGTAAGAGACATCATAGATCACACCATATCTAGTAAAGTACGATTACGACGTTCGGACACACTATTACATTGTGGTGTTCCGGGTGGCGTTAGTTGCGAGACTATTCCGCATTGTTTCAAATGAAGACCAAACTCATAACTCAAATATTCTCCTCCACGATCAGATCGTAGAAACTTTATTTTCTTGTTACGATGATTTTCCACTTCACTCTAAAATTCTTTGAACTTTTCAAATGTTTCAGACTTATGTTTCATCAAGTAGATATACCCATATCTGCTCAAATCATTTGTGAAGGTGAGAAAATAACGATACCTGCCGCAAGCCTCAATATTCATCGGACCACATACATCAGTATGTATGATTTCCAGCAAATCTGTTGCTCGCTCCATAGTTCCGGAGAACGGTGTTTTAGTCATCTTGCCCATGAGGCACGGTTCACAAGTACCAAGTGATTCATAATCAAGTGATTCCAAAAGTCCATCAGAATGGAGTTTCTTCATGCGCTTTATACCAATATGACCTAAACAGCAGTGCCACAAATAAGTTGCACTATCATTATCAACTCTGCATCTTTTAGCTTGAATACTATGAATATGTGTATCTCCACTATCGAGATTCAAAAAGAATAGACCACTCTTTAAGGGTGCATGACCATAAAAGATATTACTCATATAAATAGAACAACCATTATTCTTTGATTTAAATGAATAACCGTCTCGCATCAAACAAGATCCAGATAGAATGTTCATGCTTAATGCTGGCACCAAATAACAATTATTCAGGTCTAATACTAATCCCGAAGGTAGATGTAGAGGTAGCGTGCCAACTGCGATCACATCGACTTTGGAACCATTTCCCATGTGCATCGTCACCTCGTCCTTTGCCAATCTTCGCTTAATCCGTAGTCCCTGTTTCGAGTTGCAAATATTAGCAACAGAACCAGTATCAAATACCTAGACACCAGGCCCGAGCGCAGGGGTGTGCGGCCGGTGCGGCCGCACATGGCCTCCAAGTAGGAGGGGCCCCATTTTAGGCCTAGTTTAGCTAGCAGGCCGGTTAATTAGGGTCGCAAGCGCGTACCTCTGGGTAATTGATCGCTAATTAGATGGCTTGGAGAATACCGATCATTCGCATGTGAGTTGTTGGAATCCCGATCTAGCGCTAACCCTAACGGCGCAACGTCAGACCGGCAGCGGCAGGCCGGCAACGCAGCAGAGGACCGGCAGCGGCAAGGCCTGCAACGCAAGGAGGCACCGCAGAAGTCTGGTGCTGCAACATCCAGCGGTAACTAGGGCAGGCATACGGCCGTGTTTCGGCGACGCACTAAATCAACTAATCAAGGGAACTCCATGGACAGGTGCTAGCTCTTTGTCACTTTAATTTTTCAATCAACATAATATTGGCTGTTGCGTCTTCTTTCCACATGATCGCCGATCGATCTCGCCTCTAGGCTGCTTGCTTCTCCTTCAATTCCTCGCAACTGTCCCGGGGCCGTTCAACCAGACAAGTTCGACGTCCATCTCTCGGATCCCAAATGAGTTCTATGATTTGCCTAGCAAGCAGTTCTACCAATAGTTTGTTCCTAACTGTTTGATATGCATCAATTTGTCTAGATGTCTGATGTTTCAGGATCCAAGCCATGTCCACTACAAAATCTACCTAGAGAATATTAATCTGATTAACAAAAACGCAAGGAAAATGACAGATTGATGATTTAACTCAATCTCATAAGCAACTAGAAATAAACTAACTTTTTTCCCATGGAGATATGCCTCATTTGATAGTTTGGCACAGGGCCCCGGATTTTGACGGCTCGGCCCTGCCAGACACTACTGCGAGAATTAGTAAGGTACACATCAATAACATGTATATCACATACACCTTTGTTCACCTTGCCATCCTTCTTATCCGCCAAATACTTGGGGCAGTTCCGCTTCCAATGACCATTCTGTTTGTAGTAGAAGCACTCAGTCTCGGGCTTAGGTCCAGACTTGGGTTTCTTCTCTTGAGCAACAACTTGTTTGCTATTCTTCTTGAAGTTCCCTTTCTTCTTCCCTTTACCCTTTTTCTTAAAACTACTGGTCTTGTTAACCATCAACACTTGATGCTCCTTCTTGATTTCTACCTCCGCAACCTTTAGCATTGCGAAGAGCTCGGGAATTGTTTTATTCATCCCTTGCATGTTATACTTCATCATGAAGCTCTTGTAGCTTGGTGGCAGTGATTGAAGAACTCTGTCAATGACACTATCAACAGGAAGATTAACTCCCAGTTGAGTCAAGTGGTTATGGTACCCAGACATTCTGAGTACATGTTCACTGACAGAACTATTCTCCTCCATCTTGCAGCTATAGAACTTATTAGAGACTTCATATCTCTCAATCCGGGCATTTGCTTGAAATATTAACTTCAACTCCTGGAACATCTCATATGCTCCATGACTTTCAAAACGTCGTTGAAGTCCCGGTTCTAAGCCGTAAAGCATGGCACACTGAACTATCGAGTAGTCATCAACTTTGCTCTGTTAGACGTTCATAACATCTGGTGTTGCTCCTGCAACATGTTTGGAACTTAGCGGTGCTTCCAGGACGTAATTCTTCTGTGCAACAATGAGGATAATCCTCAAGTTACGGACCCAGTCCGTGTAATTGCTACCATCATCTTTCAACTTTGCTTTCTTAAGGAACACATTAAAATTCAACGGAACAACATCACGGGCCATCTATCTACAACAACATAGACATGCAAAATACTATCAGGTACTAAGTTCATGATAAATTAAGGTTCAATTAATCAAATTATTAAAGAACTCCCACTTAGATAGACATCCCTCTAATCATCTAAGTGATCACGTGATCCATATCAACTAAACCATGTTCGATCATCACGTGAGATGGAGTAGTTTTCAATGGTGAACATCAATATGTTGATCATATCTTCTATATGATTCACGCTCGACCTTTCGGTCTCCAGTGTTCCGAGGCCATATCTTCATATGCTAGGCTCGTCAAGTTTAACCCGAGTATTCTGCATGTGCAAAACTGGCTTGCACCCGTTGTATGTGAACGTAGAGCTTATCACACTCGATCATCACGTGGTGTCTCGGCACGACGAACTTTTGCAACGGTGCATACTCAGGGAGAACACTTGTACCTTGAAATTTAGTGAGAGATCATCTTATAATGCTACCGTCGATGTAAGCAAAATAAGATGCATAAAGGATAAACATCACATGCAATCAATATAAGTGATATGATATGGCCATCATCATCTTGTGTTGTGATCTCCATCTCCGAAGCACCGTCATGATCACCATCGTCACCGGCGCGACACCTTGATCTCCATCGTAGCATCATTGTCGTCTCACCAACTATTGCTTCTACGACTATCGCTACCACTTAGTGATAAAGTAAAGCAATTACAGGGCGATTGCATTGCATACAATAAAGCGACAACCATATGGCTCCTGCCAGTTGCCGATAACTCGGTTACAAAACATGATCATCTCATATAAAAAAATATAGCATCATGTATTGACCATATCACATCACAACATGCCCTGCTAAAATAAGTTAGACGTCCTCTACTTTGTTGTTGCAAGTTTTACGTGGCTGCTATGTGCTGAGCAAGAACCGTTCTTACCTACGCATCAAAACTATAACGATAGTTTGTCAAGTTAGTGCCGTTTTAACCTTCTCAAGGACCGGGCGTAGCCACACTCGGTTCAACTAAAGTTGAAGAAACTGACACCCGCCAGCCACCTATGTGCAAAGCACGTCGGTAGAACCAGTCTCGCGTAAACATACGCGTAATGTCGGTCCGGGCCGCTTCATCCAACAATACCGCCGAACCAAAGTATGATATGCTGGTAAGAAGTATGACTTGTATCGCACACAACTCATTTGTGTTCTACTCGTGCATATTACGCATAAACCCAGGCTCGGATGCTATTGTTGGGGAACGTAGTAATTTCAAAAAAAATCCTACGCACACGCAAGATCATGGTGATGCATAGCAACGAGAGGGAAGAGTATCGTCCACGTACCCTCGTAGACCGTAAGCGGAAGCGTTATGAGAACGCGGTTGATTTAGTCGAACGTCTTCACGATCCGACCGATCCAAGTACCGAACGCACGACACCTCCGAGTTCAGCACACGTTCAGCTCGATGACGTCCCATGAACTCCGATCTAGCAGAGCTTCATGGGAGAGTTCCGTCAGCATGACGACGTGTTGGCGGTGATGATGTTGCTACCGACGCAGGGCTTCGCCTAAGCACTGCTACGATATGATCGAGGTGGATTATGGTGGAGGGGGGCACTGCACACGGGTGAGGGATCAACGATCAACTTGTGTGTCTAGAGGTGCCCCCTGCCCCCGTATATAAAGGAGCAAGGGGGAAGGCCGGCCGACCCTCTATGGCGCGCCAGGAGGAGGAGTCCTCCTCCTAGTAGGAGCAGGACTCCCCTCTTTCCTACTCCTACTAGGAGGGGGAAAGGAAGGGGGAGATGGAGAAGGAAAGGGGGCACCCCCCCCCCTTCTAGTCCAATTCAGACCGGAGGGGGAGGGGCGCGCGGCCTGCCCTAGGCCAGCTCTCTCTCTCCACTAAGGTCCATAAGGCCCATTATTTCTCCAGGGAGGGGGGGGGGTCGGTAACCCTCGGCACTCCGGTTTTCTCCGAAATCATCCGGAATACTTCCGGTGTCTGAATATAGTCATCCAATATATCGATCTTTACGTCTCGACCATTTCGAGACTCCTCGTCATGTCCGTGATCATATCCGGGACTCCGAACTACCTTCGGTACATCAAAACACAAAAAAACTCATAATACCGATCGTCACCGAACTTTAAGCGTGCGGGCCCTACGGGTTCGAGAACTATGTAGACATGACCGAGACACGTCTCCGGTCAATAACCAATAGCGGAACCTAGATATTCATATTGGCTCCCACATATTCTACGAAGATCTTTATCGGTCAAACCGCATAACAACATACGTTGTTCCCTTTGTCATCGGTATGTTACTTGCCTGAGATTCGATCATTGGTATCTCAATACCTAGTTCAATCTCGTTACCGGCAAGTCTCTTTACTCGTTCTGTAATGCATGATCCCGCAACTAACTCACTAGTTACAATGCTTGCAAGGCTTATAGTGATGTGCATTACCGAGTGGGCCCAGAGATACCTCTCCGACAATCGAAGTGACAAATCCTAATCTTGATCTATGCCAACTCAACAAGTACCATCGAAGACACCTGTAGATCACCTTTATAATTACCCAGTTACGTTGTGACGTTTGGTAGCACACAAAGTGTTCCTCCGATAATCGGGAGTTACACAATCTCATAGTCATAGGAACATGTATAAGACATGAAGAAAGCAATAGCAGTAAACTAAAACGATCAAGTGCTAAGCTGACGAAATGGGTCAAGTCAATCACATCATTCTCCTAATGATGTAACCCCGTTTATCAAATGACAACTCATGTCTATGGTTAGGAAACATAACCATCTTTGATCAACGAGCTAGTCAAGTAGAGGCATACTAGTGACACTCTGTTTGTCTATGTATTCACACATGTATCATGTTTCCGGTTAATACAATTCTAGCATGAATAATAAACATTAATCATGATATAAGGAAATAAATAATAACTTTATTATTGCCTCTAGGGCATATTTCCTTCACATGAAACCTCCTCCTCCTCTGCCTCCTCTTCCTCCTCATTCTCTTCCTCCGCCTCTTGCTTCGACACCTCCTCATTCGCCTTTGTCTCGTCCTCCCACACAAGGTGAGCGGCACGACGTTCCTCCGCGATGTGCATCTCCCGCGCGATCTTCGTCCGACGCTCAAGCATTAACATTTTGTAATAGGTAATCTTTTGCCGGACCATGGCGGACAACAAGACTGGAGAGGAAGGGGAAGGAGACGCGGGATCTGGTGGCAACACAAACTAGAGGGAAAGGGGGTTGGCTAGGGTTTGCCCTCGCAGTCCGGTTCAAATAGTCCCATCGAGCAGCGTGTCGGGACTCGGGACGACACCATGAATGCAATCACTGAACTGGTAACCTCTCCCAGCAGACCGAAGGGTTTCCACGTGGATCCCACCCATCGATTCAACATGAAGGGCGCGTCCGCGCTTTGACATATCCATCCTACATATGGATTGGGTATTGAGGGTGTCGGATAACCCGAACGTATGGGCATGATTTGAGAGTCCCGGTTGGATAGTGTTTTTTCAATTCGAGCGATGTCCGGGCTGTCCGCCTTGACGCTTGGAGGGAATTTAGGGTCGGCGTCCATCCTTCGCCTCTGACGCATCCCGCCTCCCATCCTTCGCCTTTGACGCTGGTGTCATAGCTGGGCATACTCCCTTCTCCGGCCGGATTTCTTAATTTGCTTCTGCCATCAGCGGGTTGCTCTACCCCACTACATCACCCCCACCGCCGCTCCAGCAACTCGTGTAACATGGACTTGTATCTTTTCTACATTGTGACTACCATCACTCTATGGATGTATAACTAGGCACAGTTGTCGTGAGAAGAACTGTCCATGTTCGCGGTTCAGAGCTTTGCACGTTGAGTTTTGATGTCATGTGCTCGAGCCGTGTATCCAAACCTGCACATCCCTTAAAAAAGCTACATAGGAGCATACGCTCACGCGTACGCCTCATCTCGAGGTCCGCATGGCCGCATCAGGCACACACGGTTCTTAACTTGATGTTTCAACCGGCGGCGTTAAATTTTGGTGCCATGTTAGTGCTTTCGGCAACGCGATTACTGAAAATCAGCGTTTTCGGCAAACTTTTATGAAAATGATAGATTTCCGCACCAAGCAACCCAATTGTGGTGTTTTTTTTGGCAATTTAACTCCACCTCGGTCCCCAAGGAGAGATGATCACGAAGAAACTGCCAAACAAAGATCTTGATCTGTACCGAAATTGCAAAACCTGCTCGCTGGTACTTACGAATTCCATCTTTAGGGGCGTAATCCTTCCCTAACCTTAGTCCCCCATGTTGACACGGGTATGTCGTACAGAAAAACTATCCGCAACGAGAAGACAAAAATGCAGCACATGCAAATCGAAACCTGCACACATCCCTCACAAAAACTACGCAGGAGCATACGCACAGGCAGGGGCCTCATCTTCCAGGCCCGCATCAGGCACACTCGGTTGCTTCACTCTCCAGGCTCGGGAGTCCGCACACCGCGTCTAGCTTCTCCTGCATTGTTCTCGACGCGAGCGCATTGGTTCCGTTGCGCTTGAGGAAGCCGGCGTACCAGCGAGCCGAGAGCCTGGCTTGCCGCGGCCGCCTCCCGTCGGCGAAGTCGACGCGGTACAGCCCGTACCTCGACTGGTACCCCGACAGGAGCTCGAACAGGTCCATGAATGCCCACGCGAAGTAGCCCCTCACGTCGGCTCCGTCCCTGCACAACAAACAAACAGAGAATCACACATCGAATGGTGGAATAATATCTTCTTTTGTCCCAAAGAACCGTACGCAGGCTAGAAATCTGTAACTTCCGATGAATCCCATTGCTTTTGAAAATGAATGATCGATCGGGTAGAGCTTCTGGCATACGCACCTCATCGCGTTTAGTGTGCTCTCCATGTAGCTGCGTAGGTAACCGATCCTGTCGGCGTCATCTAGGCCGTCATAGGCAGACCCCATACCTGAAACAGACCACATGACTACGTACATGAGTAACGATGCACCTTTCTTCTTCAGCTGAGACTTTTGCTTCTGGTTGGGAGTACGCTTGCCATTCTCCTGGACATAGACCGGAATCGCGTAGGTTTCTTTCAGGTACTCCAGTACAAGTTGCAGCCCTTTGGGGTCACTTGGGACATTTGTTGGGGCACTCTGCACTCCGATAAACAAAGATTATCTTTGATGGTTACTGTCAAGCTAATGATCTTAGGTTTTTAAGTGGGTTTTCTCTTTTCTAATCTCTTGATCAAGTTCAGAACATATAACCCAATAGATGTATGGTGAATGACCAAAATAACTTCATTTTTAGCAACTTCTTTGCACATAACATCGATGACATGATTTTTCTTACCGGACTAAGTGGTGGGTCTGTCCTAGAACCTGCATCATACAAAGGAATCACTAGTTAGAACTTTTCTGTTACACTAGTGTAGAATGCAGTGAATAAATAGCATACTTTGTGTAATGTAGTGCACTAAAATAACATCTTTAAAGGGATGACTGAATACTGCACTCACTCAGAGAAATACACAATTTACATGACTGATGAATCTGGAAAGGTTGCTAGCCGGTTTGTCTTAGCAATTTATCATTAGTAGGACGCCGCTCACAGCATCTTGGCTAGCCTATTTTTTGCATGACCTTTTCTACGGTACATTTTACTATCAGAGGAGGAGAGTAATATAAGTCTCAACCAACCATTCATTTTTCAGGGCAATATGGTCTAGATAAAAGAATATCATCAAGCCTATGGTTGCGCACAGTTTCTGAAACGTGCAACTACTTAATTAACCGTTAGATGAAGAATCAATGTCCTAGAAAAAAGAGGCACCAAAAAACGAATCAAATTGCACATCCACACAGCACACGACTATGAGCAGTTAAGCAACAATCCTAGTATCAGCATCCAAAAAAGATACTTACCCCTTGAATCAACCGACATGTCCGTGTTATAGTCCCGAACGCCTGTTTCTAGAGGGCGGTCATTCAGTAGAGAGAATAGTAGTGATTTATTCCAATAAAATCTAGAGAACCCTTGATAACTTCAGACTGAACTTTCGAGAAGGATGGAAGGCGAGAGCCAACATTCTTCTTCATTACTTCTGGGTAGTCCCCAAACACCAATGGGTCCAGTATCCTGCCAATACGGCACTTAAGATCTCAACAATGCACAGATCATGTATATTAAAGCTTCCATTGACAGAATGGATGCACAATATCATACCAGCCAAATATGAAATCTTTACATCTCTGGGTTGCATCTAAATCCACTGTGGAATTTGTCAGCGGGTAACTCCAGTAGGAGTACATACTTATGCCAACAACTCCTTTTTGCATGTTCTACGTCAAAAAAGGTTACTTAGTTCTTGAGCAAAGTTAAAATGGTTTAGAATATCGAAGTTCATGAAGAAAATAAGCATCACCAAAACAGTAAGTACAAGATCATCCACTCACTTGATATTTTTCTCTGTACAGACTGGCAACCGATGCATGCGCCATAAGGGTATTATGAGCTGCTATATATGGTTCCACACTAGAGTCCCCAGTGGTGCACTTTGTTGCTCCAAATGGATCCGAGCAACGGTCAGGAGGGAATATACCAACATCATAAGAGGCCATTATACCAATGTTTGGCTCATTCACTGTCGTCCAAGATGCAACTCTATCTCCAAACTCCCGGAAGCAAACATCTGCATATGCTGTGAAATCTTCGCTGCATTTTGTAGATTTGAGGCTATGAATACAACAAACGATTGTGTTGTAAACATGCCAATGACATATAAAATTGCCACTCCAGTTGAGCTATGTATTACCTCCATCTCGAATTAGTTGTCTTAGATTTGTCTAGACATGTATCTAGACAAATCTAAGACAACTAATTTGGGACGGAGGGAGTATTTGGTGGTGAAATCATATATATGCACTTACATAATTCTGGGGCTTAACCATCCACCATACTCGTCTTCAAGAATCTGAGGGAGATCTAGATGGTGAAGTGTGATGTGGACTTGAATTCCTGGGGATAAATATCACAAAGGAGGGTATAAACTTCTACTCCCTCCGTCCGGAAATACTTGTCGGAGAAATGGATAAGTATTTTACATGCACTTCTTAAGAAGGAACATTATTTACACCAATTCATATGAAATATGCACCTAACAATCTATTACTATAAAATTATTTAAATGCTCAAAGATATAACGAAAATACTTGCCATGATTCACTAGCTCATCAATGAGGTTATTGTAGTACTCCAGCCCTCTGGGATTGACAGCTCCGCGTCCATCTGCACACCAGAAAGTTAAACAATGAGATCAGTTACAAAACTAAAGCAGTTTGTTCTGTTGAAGGTCATGAGAATTTATGTACTTGGAATGAGCCTTGACCAGGAGACGGAGAACCTATAGGCCTCTAGGCCTGTCTCAAACATGAGCTTGATATCCTCCTACAAATTCAGATAAGCCAAATTTCTTGTAGAACTACTAAAGCAGAGAAATGCTCAAGATTTTACAAGGCCCCATACTATGTACCATATATTTGTGGTACCCATCCGCGGCAACATCTCCCGTGCTTTTGTCTGGCATTTTGCCTGCAAGAACAGATCAAACTGTGAAAGTTGAGCTAAACTACAACAAACACTTCTTGGTCAACCGTGTCAAGTGCTGGCCATGGCTATTGCCAATGCCAACTTGCCATGTTCAGTTACTCTATAGATTTAGTTATGCTTCAGCAACGGAAATGGTGTGTTAATTGTTCTACCAAGAGGGGACTCATCTCAAATATCCACTCAACGCATCAGGCAAAACTGACAATGCCTTTTCTTACGCATATGGGATATCCAGAGTCTTGACAGTCATATGGGAAAGCTAGAGGGGGGGGGGGGACAGTCTAACCCCTTCTGTTGATGTTTTTGGATGTACTGTAGGTACGTTCCCAATAAAATATCTAGGAATTCCACTACATTATGATAAGCTGAGAAGGGAAGATATTCAACCCCTTATTGATAAAATTTTGAAGAGGATGGCTGGTTGGAGAGGAAAACTACTTTCCTACTCAGCCAGACTAACTCTGATCAAGGACAAGTTTGACCTTATTGATGTTAAGCATGGAAAATATATCATCCAGTTAGACCTATTGGATAAAAACATGAAATGCTGCCGGTCCCTGATGGTAGTATATGGAGCGGCTCAGGATGAGAATAAGCCCGAGTTTATTGCTGAATTATCTCATATGTGCCATACCACTCGTATCCCGTACTTAGTGGGTGGGGATTTCAATATACTTCGTCACAGCGGTGAGAAGAATAAAAGGACGCCCATGTCTCATTTCTCGGATGTGTTTAATTCTGTCATCCATTTGCTTGGGCTTTGGGAGATCTATATGAATGGAGGGGTATACACGTGGTCGAACAAGCAGGAGAATCCCACTCTGGAGAAGCTGGATAGAGTTTTGATGTCACCAGATTGGGAAGACTTATATCCCCTTGTCTCGGTTAGCAAACTAGTTAAGGACCTATCTGATCACAACCCCCTGTTATTGGATGGGGGGCGGGCTGCAGCTAGAGCACCAGGGAGTACGTGCTTTAGATTTGATAACAACTGGCTTAATAATCCAGCCTTTCTACCTTTGGTTGCTGATATTTGGTCGAAACCTGTGTATACTGATGATCCCATAAATACCCTGAATATTAAACTGAAAAGAGTTAAGAAGTTTTTTAAAGGGTGGGGTTCTAATATATTTGGGAACAACAAAATTAAGAGAAAAATTATCAGACTTGAATTGCAAGAATTGGAAAAGCTTGAGGAAATTGTTGGGCTGTGTGGGGAGGCTTATACCAGAAAGCTGGATATATTGAATGAACTAAATAATATGTATGTGGAGGAAGAACTTTTTTGGCACCAATTCTCTAATGAGAGATGGTTGTTGAAAGGAGACAATAATACTGGTTTTTTCCATAAAGTGGCCAATGGGAGACGTAGGAAACATTCGATGGTCTCACTTAAGTGTGGAGCTACTGTTATAGAAGGGACAAAAAATCTCTTAGCTCATGCTACTGAATACTATAAAGATCTCTTTGGACCAGCCCCTGGTAATCTATGTCATATAGATGAAAACCTTTGGTCACAAGAGGAAAAAATTACTCCGGAAGACAATGATGACTTGACTCGACCTTTTTCTATTGATGAAATTAAAAAGGCCCTTTTTGATATGAAATCTAACCATGCCCCTGGACCGGATAATATACCCGTTGAATTCTATCAACATTGTTGGGATGTAGTAGCCCCGGACTTATTGGCCTTATTTGAGTGGTTTTATGAAGGAAGATTGGATGTGCAAAGGCTGAATTATGGCATTATTATTCTTTTGCCGAAATCTGCTGACCTAGTAAGATCCAGCAATATAGGCCAATATGTTTGCTTCGTTGTCCATACAAGCTTATTACCAAGGTTATGGACATTAGGGCCAGTAAATATGCTTATAAGCTATTCAGCATTCAGCAAAACGCGTTCATTAAAGGGAGGCATATAGTAGATGGCATATTATCTTTACATGAAGTTTTGCATCATGCTCATATTAATAAACAGGTTGGGGTTGTTCTTAAGCTTGACTTCGAGAAAGCTTATGACAAAGTTAATTGGGAGTTTCTGCTGGAATGTCATGAAAAACGTGGGTTTAACCAAAAATGGTGTAGTTGGTGTTGGGGAACGTTGCAGAAAACAAAAATTTTCCTACTCGTTTCACCAAGATCATCTAGGAGTTCATCTAGCAACGAGTGATTAGATGCATCTACATACCTTTGTAGATCGCGAGCGGAAGCGTTCAAAAGAACGGTGATGATGTAGTCGTACTCGACGTGATCCAAATCACCGATGACCAGCGCCGAACGGACGGCACCTCCGCGTTCAACACACGTACGGGACGGGAGACGTCTCCTCCTTCTTGATCCAGCAAGGGGGGAGGAGAGGTTGATGAAGATCCAGCAGCACGACGGCGTGGTGGTGGATGCAGGGCGTCACAGCAGCAGGGCTTCACCGAGACTACGAGGGAGAGACGTAACGGGGGGAGGTGGAGGCGCCAGGGGCTGGTGTGTGAAGTCCCTCCTCTCCCCCACTATATATAGGGGTGCCAAGGGGGGCTGGTGCGCAGCCTAGGAGATCTGATCTCCTAGGTGCGGCGGCCAGGGGAGGGTTTCCCTCCCCCCCAAGGCACCTCGGGGTGCCTTCCACCACTAGGACTCCTCCTAGGGGGAAACCCTAGGCGCATGGGCCTATAGGGGCTGGTGCCCTTGGCCCATCTAGGCCAAGGCGCACCCCCTACAGCCCATGTGGCCCCCCGGGACAGGTGGCCCCACCCGGTGGACCCCCGGGACCCTTCCGGTGGTCCCGATACAATACCGATAACCCCGAAACTTGTCCCGATGCCCGAAATAGCACTTCCTATATATAATTCTTTATCTCCGGACCATTCCGGAACTCCTCGTGACGTCCGGGATCTCATCCGGGACTCCGAACAACATTCGGGTTTCTGCATATACATATCTTCATAACCCTAGCGTCACCGAACCTTAAGTGTGTAGACCCTACGGGTTCGGGAGACAAGCAGACATGACCGAGACGACTCTCCGGTCAATAACCAACAGCGGGATCTGGATACCCATGTTGGCTCCCACATGCTCCACGATGATCTCATCGGATGAACCACGATGTCGAGGATTTAATCAATCCCGTACGCTATTCCCTTTGTCTATCGATATGTTACTTGCCCGAGATTCGATCATCGGTATCCCAATACCTCGTTCAATCTCGTTACCGGCAAGTCACTTTACTCGTACCGTAATGCATGATCCCGTGACCAGACACTTGGTCACTCTGAGCTCATTATGATGATGCATTACCGAGTGGGCCCAGTGATACCTCTCCGTCATACGGAGTGACAAATCCCAGTCTTGATCCATGTCGCCCAACAGACACTTTCGGAGATACCCGTAGTCTACCTTTATAGTCACCCAGTTACGTTGTGACGTTTGGCATACCCAAAGCACTCCTACGGTATCCGGGAGTTACACGATCTCATGGTCTAAGGAAAAGATACTTTGACATTGGAAAACTCTAGCAAACGAACTATACGATCTTGTGCTATGTTTAGGATTGGGTCTTGTCCATCACATCATTCTCCCAATGATGTGATCTCGTTATCAATGACATCCAGTGTCCATAGTCAGGAAACCATGACTATCTGTTGATCAACGAGCTAGCCAACTAGAGGCTTACTAGGGACAGTTAGTGTCTGTTATTCACACATGTATTACGATTTCCGGATAACACAATTATAGCATGAATAAAGACAATTATCATGAACAAGGAAATATAATAATAATGCTTTTATTATTGCCTCTAGGGCATATTTCCAACAGTCTCCCACTTGCACTAGAGTCAATAATCTAGTTACATTGTGATGAATCGAACACCCATGGAATTCTGGTGTTGATCATGTTTTGCTCTAGGGAGAGGTTTAGTCAACGGATCTGCTACATTCAGGTCCGTATGTACTTTACAAATCTCTATGTCTCCATCTTGAACATTTTCACGAATGGAGTTGAAGCGACGCTTGATGTGCCTTGTCTTCTTGTAAAACCTGGGCTCCTTGGCAAGTGCAATAGCTCCAGTGTTGTCACAGAAGAGCTTGATCGGCCCCGACGCATTGGGTATGACTCCTAGGTCGGTGATGAACTCCTTCACCCATATTGCTTCATGTGCTGCCTCCGAGGCTGCCATGTACTCCGCTTCACATGTAGATCCCGCCACGACGCTTTGCTTGCAACTGCACCAGCTTACTGCCCCACCATTCAAAATATACACGTATCCGGTTTGTGACTTAGAGTCATCCAGATCTGTGTCGAAGCTAGCGTCGACGTAACCCTTTACGACGAGCTCTTCGTCACCTCCATAAACGAGAAACATTTCCTTAGTCCTTTTCAGGTACTTCAGGATATTCTTGACCGCTGTCCAGTGTTCCTTGCCGGGATTACTTTGGTACCTTCCTACCAAACTTACGGCAAGGTTAACATCAGGTCTGGTACACAACATGGCATACATAATAGAACCTATGGCTGAGGCATAGGGGATGACGCTCATCTCTTCTATATCTTCTGCCGTGGTCGGACATTGAGCTGAGCTCAATTTCATACCTTGCAACACAGGCAAGAACCCCTTCTTGGATTGATCCATATTGAACTTCTTCAATATCTTATCAAGGTATGTGCTTTGTGAAAGACCTATGAGGCGTCTTGATCTATCTCTATAGATTTTGATGCCTAATATATAAGCAGCTTCTCCAAGGTCCTTCATTGAAAAACTTTTATTCAAGTAGGCCTTGATGCTGTCCAAGAGTTCTATATCATTTCCCATCAAAAGTATGTCATCTACATATAATATGAGAAATGCTACAGAGCTCCCACTCACTTTCTTGTAAACGCAGGCTTCTCCATAAGTCTGTGTAAACCCAAACGCTTTGATCATCTCATCAAAGCGAATGTTCCAACTCCGAGATGCTTGCACCAGCCCATAAATCGAGCGTTGGAGCTTGCACACTTTGTCAGCATTCTTAGGATCGACAAAACCTTCCGGATGTATCATATACAATTCTTCCTTAAGGAAACCATTAAGGAATGCCGTTTTGACGTCCATTTGCCATATTTCGTAATCATAGAATGCGGCAATTGCTAACATGATTCGGACGGACTTCAGCTTCGCTACTGGTGAGAAAGTCTCATCGTAGTCAACCCCTTGAACTTGTCGATAACCCTTAGCGACAAGCCGAGCTTTATAGATGGTCACATTACCATCCGCGTCTGTCTTCCTCTTAAAGATCCATTTATTTTCTATGGCTCGCCGCTCAACGGGCAAGTCAGTCAAAGTCCATACTTTGTTTTCATACATGGATCCTATCTCGGATTTCATGGCTTCCAGCCATTTGTCGGAATCCGGTCCTGCCATCGCTTCTTCATAGTTCGAAGGTTCACCGTTGTCTAACAGCATGATTTCCAAGACAGGGTTGCCGTACCACTCTGGTGCGGAACGTGTCCTTGTGGACCTTCGAATTTCAGTAGGGGCTTGATCAGAAGTATCTTGATCATTTTCATTCACTTCCTCTCTAGTCGGTGCAGGCACCTCAGGAACATTTTCTTGAGTTGCGCCTTTTTCCGGTTCAAGAGGTAATACTTCATCAAGCTCTACTTTCCTCCCACTTACTTCTTTCGAGAGAAACTCTTTCTCCAGAAAGGACCCATTCTTGGCAACAAAGATCTTGCCTTCGGATCTGAGGTAGAAGGTGTACCCAATAGTTTCTTTTGGGTATCCTATGAAGACGCATTTTTCCGACTTGGGTTCGAGCTTTTCAGGTTGAAGTTTCTTGACATAAGCATCGCATCCCCAAACTTTTAGAAATGACAGCTTAGGTTTCTTCCCAAACCATAATTCATACGGTGTCGTCTCAACGGATTTCGACGGAGCCCTATTTAAAGTGAATGCGGCAGTCTCTAAAGCATAGCCCCAAAAAGAAAGCGGTAAATCGGTAAGAGACATCATAGATCGCACCATATCTAACAGAGTGCGATTACGACGTTCGGACACACCATTACGCTGAGGTGTTCCAGGCGGCGTGAGTTGTGAAACTATTCCACATTTTCTTAAGTGTGCACCAAACTCGTGACTCAAGTATTCTCCTCCACGATCTGATCGTAGAAACTTGATTTTCCTGTCACGTTGATTTTCAACCTCACTCTGAAATTCCTTGAACTTTTCAAAGGTTTCAGACTTGTGTTTCATTAAGTAGATATACCCATACCTACTTAAATCATCAGTGAGAGTGAGAACATAACGATAGCCACCGCGAGCCTCAACACTCATCGGACCGCACACATCAGTATGTATGATTTCCAATAAGTCGGTTGCTCGCTCCATTGTTCCTGAGAACGGAGTCTTGGTCATATTACCCATAAGGCATGGTTCGCACGTGTCAAATGATTCATAATCAAGAGACTCTAAAAGTCCATCAGCATGGAGCTTCTTCATACGTTTGACACCTATGTGACCAAGGCGGCAGCGCCAC
The DNA here is from genome assembly GCF_018294505.1 of Triticum aestivum. NCBI lineage: Eukaryota > Viridiplantae > Streptophyta > Magnoliopsida > Poales > Poaceae > Triticum > Triticum aestivum. Next base: position 584,751,613 of record NC_057800.1, read on the forward strand.
AAGTATGTGGGACTATCATTATCAACCTTACTTCTTTTGGTACTCACATTATGAACATGTGTAGCATCACGTTCGAGATTCATAAAGAATAAACCATTCACCATAGGAGCATGACCATAAAACATATCTCTCATAAAAATGGAACAACCATTATTCTCAGATTTAAAAGAGTAGCCATCTCGAATTAAACGAGATCCCGATACAATGTTCATGCTCAAAGCTGGCACTAAATAACAATTATTAAGGTTTAAAACTAATCCCGAAGGGAGATGCAGAGGTAGCGTGCCGACGGCGATCACATTGACCTTGGAACCATTCCCGACGCGCATCGTCACCTCGTCCTTTGCCAGTTTCCGCTTATTTCGCAGCCCCTGCTTTGAGTTACAAATGTGAGCAACTGCACCGGTATCAAATACCTAGGAGCCACTACGGGCACTAGTAAGGTACACATCAATTACATGTATATCACATATACCTTTTGTTTTGCCGGCCTTCTTATCCGCTAAGTACTTAGGGCAGTTCCGCTTCCAGTGACCGCTTCCCTTGCAATAAAAGCACTCAGTCTCGGGCTTGGGTCCATTCTTTGGCTTCTTCCCGGCAGCTTGCTTGCCGGGCGCGGCAACCTCCTTGCCGTCCTTCTTGAAGTTCTTTTTACCCTTGCCTTTCTTGAACTTAGTGGTTTTATTGACCATCAACACTTGATGTTCCTTCCTGACTTCTACCTCTGCTGATTTCAGCATAGCAAATACTTCAGGAATGGTCTTTTCCATCCCCTGCATATTGAAGTTCATCACAAAGCTCTTGTAGCTTGGTGGAAGCGACTGGAGGATTCTGTCAATGACCGCATCATCCGGGAGATTAACTCCCAGCTAAGTCAAGCGGTTATGCAACCCAGACATAGTGAGTATGTGCTCACTGACAGAACTGTTTTCCTCCATCTTACAGCTGAAGAATTTGTCGGAGACTTCATATCTCTCGACCCGGGCATGAGCTTGGAAAACCATTTTCAGCTCTTCGAACATCTCATATGCTCCATGTCTCTCAAAACGCTTTTGGAGCCCCGGCTCTAGGCTGTAAAGCATGCCGCACTGAACGAGGGAGTAGTCATCGAAACGTGCCTGCCAAGCGTTCATAACATCTTGTTCTGCAGGGAGAACGGGTGCGTCACCAAGCGGTGCTTGTAGGACATAATCTTTCTTGGCAGCTATGAGGATGATCCTCAGGTTCCGGACCCAGTCCGTATAGTTGCTGCCATCGTCTTTCAGCTTAGTTTTCTCTAGGAACGCATTGAAGTTGAGGACTACGTTGGCCATTTGATCTACAAGACATATTGCAAAGATTTTAGACTAAGTTCATGATAATTAAGTTCAACTAATCAAATTATTAGTGAACTCCCACTTAGATTAGACATCCCTCTAGTCATCTAAGTATTACATGATCCAAGTTAAACTAGACCGTGTCCGATCATCACGTGAGACAGACTAGTCAACATCGGTGAACATCTTCATGTTGATCGTATCTTCTATACGACTCATGCTCGACCTTTCGGTCTTCTGTGTTCCGAGGCCATGTCTGTACATGCTAGGCTCGTCAAGTCAACCTAAGTGTTTGCATGTGTAAATCTGTCTTACACCCGTTGTATGTGAACGTCTGAATAAAACACCCGATCATCACGTGGTGTTTTGAAACAGCGAACTGTCGCAACGGTGCACAGTTAGGGGGAACACTTCTTGAATTTATTGTGAGGGATCATCTTATTTACTACCGTCGTTCTAAGTAAACAAGATGCAAAACATGATAAACATCACATGCAATCAAATAATAAACGTGACATGATATGGCCAATATCACATAGCTCCTTTGATCTCCATCTTGGGGCTCCATGATCATCTTGTCACCGGCTTGACACCATGATCTCCATCATCATGATCTCCATCATCGTGTCTCCATGAAGTTGCTCGCCAACTATTACTTCTACTACTATGGCTAACGCGTTTAGCAATAAAGTAAAGTAATTTACATGGCGTTTCTTGATGACACGCAGGTCATATAAAAGAATATAGACAACTCCTATGGCTCCTGCCAGTTGTCATACTCATCGACATGCAAGTCGTGATTCCTATTACAATAACATGAACATCTCATACATCACATATAGATCATTCATCATTCATCACAACTTTGGCCATATCATATCACAAACCACTTGCTGCAAAAACAAGTTAGACGTCCTCTAATTGTTGTTGCAAGTTTTACGTGGCTGAATTAGGGTTCTAGCAAGAACGTTTTCTTACCTACGTTAAAGCCACAACGTGATTTTTCAACTTCTATTTACCCTTCATAAGGACCCTGTTCATCGATTCCGCTCCAACTAAAGTAGGAGAGACAGACACCCGCCAGCCACCTTATGCAACTAGTGCATGTTAGTCGGTGCAACCGGTCTCACGTAAGCGTACGTGTAAGGTTGGTCCGGGCCGCTTCATCCCACAATACCGCTGAAGCAAGAAAGGACTAGTAACGGCAAGAAAGTTGACAAATCTACGCCCACAACAAATTGTGTTCTACTCGCGCAAGAAGAACTACGCACAGACCTAGCTCATGATGCCACTGTTGGGGAACGTTGCAGAAAACAAAAATTTTCCTACTCGTTTCACCAAGATCATCTAGGAGTTCATCTAGCAACGAGTGATTAGATGCATCTACATACCTTTGTAGATCGCGAGCGGAAGCGTTCAAAAGAACGGTGATGATGTAGTCGTACTCGACGTGATCCAAATCACCGATGACCAGCGCCGAACGGACGGCACCTCCGCGTTCAACACACATACGGGACGGGAGACGTCTCCTCCTTCTTGATCCAGCAAGGGGGGAGGAGAGGTTGATGAAGATCCAGCAGCACGACGGCGTGGTGGTGGATGCAGGGCGTCACAGCAGCAGGGCTTCGCCGAGACTACGAGGGAGAGACGTAACGGGGGGAGGTGGAGGCGCCAGGGGCTGGTGTGTGAAGTCCCTCCTCTCCCCCACTATATATAGGGGTGCCAAGGGGGGCTGGTGCGCAGCCTAGGAGATCTGATCTCCTAGGTGCAGCGGCCAGGGGAGGGTTTCCCTCCCCCCCAAGGCACCTCGGGGTGCCTTCCACCACTAGGACTCCTCCTAGGGGGAAACCCTAGGCGCATGGGCCTATAGGGGCTGGTGCCCTTGGCCCATCTAGGCCAAGGCGCACCCCCTACAGCCCATGTGCCCCCCCGGGACAGGTGGCCCCACCCGGTGGACCCCCGGGACCCTTTCGGTGGTCCCGGTACAATACCGATAACCCCGAAACTTGTCCCGATGCCCGAAATAGCACTTCCTATATATAATTCTTTATCTCCGGACCATTCCGGAACTCCTCGTGACGTCCGGGATCTCATCCGGGACTCCGAACAACATTCGGGTTTCTGCATATACATATCTTCATAACCCTAGCGTCACCGAACCTTAAGTGTGTAGACCCTACGGGTTCGGGAGACAAGCAGACATGACCGAGACGACTCTCCGGTCAATAACCAACAGCGGGATCTGGATACCCATGTTGGCTACCACATGCTCCACGATGATCTCATCGGATGAACCACGATGCCGAGGATTTAATCAATCCCGTACGCTATTCCCTTTGTCTATCGATATGTTACTTGCCCGAGATTCGATCGTCGGTATCCCAATACCTCGTTCAATCTCGTTACCGGCAAGTCACTTTACTCGTACCGTAATGCATGATCCCGTGACCAGACACTTGGTCACTCTGAGCTCATTATGATGATGCATTACCGAGTGGGCCCAGTGATACCTCTCCGTCATACGGAGTGACAAATCCCAGTCTTGATCCATGTCACCCAACAGACACTTCCGGAGATACCCGTAGTCTACCTTTATAGTCACCCAGTTACGTTGTGACGTTTGGCATACCCAAAGCACTCCTACGGTATCCGGGAGTTACACAATCTCATGGTCTAAGGAAAAGATACTTTGACATTGGAAAACTCTAGCAAACGAACTATACGATCTTGTGCTATGTTTAGGATTGGGTCTTGTCCATCACATCATTCTCCCAATGATGTGATCTCGTTATCAATGACATCCAGTGTCCATAGTCAGGAAACCATGACTATCTGTTGATCAACGAGCTAGCCAACTAGAGGCTTACTAGGGACATGTTGGTGTCTGTTATTCACACATGTATTACGATTTCCGGATAACACAATTATAGCATGAATAAAGACAATTATCATGAACAAGGAAATATAATAATAATGCTTTTATTATTGCCTCTAGGGCATATTTCCAACAGTTGGGTAGCTCAAATTCTTAAGAATGGGACGGTTAGTGTTAAAATCAATGATGAGTTGGGTCCTTATATTCAAAGTGCGAAAGGGGTCAGGCAGGGAGACCCACATTCTCCTTTCCTCTTTAATATTGCAGCAGAGTGCTTAACTAAGATGATGACCTCTGCCCAAAAATATGGTCTCATCAAAGGGTTGGCCTCTGATCTGATTGAGAATGGTGTGGGTATCTTACAATATGCGGATGATACAGTTATCTGTTTCGAGCATGACTTTGACAAGACTGTCAATGTTAAACTCCTATTATACTTATTTGAGCTAATGTCGGGGCTGAAAATTAACTTTGACAAGAGTGAGATTGTTGTTATAGGTGGGGATAATGAGACTGATGCAACATACGCTGATATGTTTGGGTGTCAGGTGGGGAAATTACCTATGAGATACCTGGGTACTCCTGTCACTTATTCCACTGTGAGAAATATAGAGTTGGACTTTTTGGAAGCTAAGATGATTAAAAAACTTGATGCTTGGATTGCATATTCAGCATCATCTGGGGCTAGATTGACTCTGTTAAATTCCAGTCTGGATGGAATCCCATCATATCTTATGTCGATGTTTTTGTTCAACAAAACTTTTATTGACAAAATGGACAAACACCGTAGAAGATTTTTTTTGGAGGAGAAAAAATAAAAAACGTGCTTATCATATGGTGAAATGGGCTAGGGTTTGCCGATCCAAAAATATTGGGGGATTGGGACTCAAGGATCTCCATAAACAAAATATTAGCCTCTTAACAAAATGGTGGTGGAAACTTGAGACTTGTGATGGGCTGTGGCAACGTATTATTCGTGCCAAATACTTTAAAAATAGGACTGTAGCTAACATTCGTGCCGCTTTTCTGATTCTCCTTTCTGGAAGGCAATAATGAAAGTAAAAGAGACGTATATGGCTGGAAGGGTCGTCCAGATCAATAGTGGTAATCTGGCTAGGGTGTGGCACGACCCATGGCTGAATGAAGAACCTTTGCGAGATAAGATGCCTGTCTTATTTAGTATATGTCAAGATCAGGATGAGACTATTGCTGAGTTTGTGGCAAAAGACTATAAACTGGGGTTCAGACGGAGACTGTTTGGAGAGGTTAAGGACCAGTGGGACTGGGTGGTCTCTGAGGCTAAAAAATATACCCTAAACACCTCCCCTGATGTAGTTTCATGGAGCCTTAATAAGAAGAAGAGGTTCTCCACCAAATCAGTTTATGAGTGGCTGGAGAGGGATTTGGCTGGTCCGAATAACAAATGGATTTGGAAATCTAGTATTCCTTTAAAAATTAAAATTTTCTTGTGGCAGTTGTTTCAAAATACTGTGCTTACACGGGATAACTTGCGTAAAAGGGGCTGGCCTGGAAATCCTGCTTGTTCCTTCTGCAATAACATGGAAGATGCTAATCATCTGTTTTTTACATGTTCACTTGCTCGAACAGTATGGGGGGTCTTGGGTGTAACAATTGGGGCTTCCTGTTGCCCTCGATCACTGGCAAAGTTGGGCATGGCTTTATAAATTCTTTCCAGGTGAAAAGAAATTCTATATGATGATTATTGTTGCGATTTGCTGGGGGATTTGGTGCCTCCGAAACAAAGTTACTTTTGATAAGTACAATGCTCGTACTCCGCTGGAGGCTGTTTTCAGTGCTTGTTCTTTTATGTTGTACTGGACAGGACTGCTGAAAGAAGGAGACGGGACGAGGCTCCAGGCTGGAGTGAAAAGACTGGCGTTTGCGGCAGCGGCTCTGGCAGACAGGTCGTACACTCAGGGGAGGATGCTGCTGAGGGATGGAGATGAAGTTCAGATTGGCTAGCTTGGTCATCTCGCCAGTTTCGTCGATTCCACTGGGGTTTGATGCCCGTTCTGATGTTTGTCAGAAGTTGATTCGCAGTTGCCTTATGCTCCCTGGGTGGCTGCGAAGTTTCTTTCATATACTTTGCTGTCTAGGTTGTAGTTGCTTGTTATGTGTCGTCAGGTTTTCTCCCCATGGTGGTTGATCCGTTCTAGGGTCTTCCTGTTGTGGGTTTCCTGGCGGTGCTCCAGCTCGCTCTACCCCTTTTAGTCCTATTTGGGTTCTGGTGGTCGTTTTATTTTGGATGTGGTGCCTAGAGACATGTTGAAACCGAACCTATGTATTTCCGTTGATTGCAAAATTAATGGAAAGGGGTGTGAGCCCGGTTGGAAAAAAAACTCTGATCAAGGCCTGTTTGGCTAGTATTCCTGTTTATCTACTGTCCTTCTTTAAATTTCCCAAATGGGCTCTAGATTTAATTAATAACCAGCTTGCTCATTGCTTATGGAGTGATTTTGAAGGAAATAGAAAACTCCATTTGGCCAATTGGCACTTGGTCTGCATGAAAAAAGAGCATGGTGGACTTGGGGTCCCCAATATTAAGGACCTCAATCTATGTCTATTAGGTAGCTGGGTCAAAAGGTATGCCCAAGATGAGGGCAAGATCTGGAAAAAGATCATAGATAATAAATATGTTAGAGACTCACCTAACATCTTTGCATGTAGACCACAGGCTTCCTCAAAATTTTGCCAGGGGGTTATGTGGGCTGCTAAGGCTCTCAAATTTGGCTATAGATGGGTGGTGGGAAATGGGAGGAAAACCAGATTCTAGGAGGATATCTGGTTTGGCACCTCCCCCCTCTCTGTCCAGTTCTGGCCACTCTATGCTATCTGTCATCAACAATGTGTGACAGTTTCAGAAGTTTGGGATGGGGAGATGATCAAACTTACATTTAGGAGGGTTTTTACCTCTTCTATGATGGAAGAGTGGTACCATCTTGAGCAAATTATTAAAGAAACTACCCTCACTGGGGAGGATGATGCTATGATCTGGCAGTATTAATCCAAAGGGGTTTACTCTTCCAGATCACTTTATGCCATCATTAACTTCAGAGGGGTGAAACTTGTCTTCATTCCTTCAGTTTGGTCTATTGTAGTGCCACCCAGAGTTCAGGTCTTTCTCTAGCTGCTAGCTCATAACAAGCTGATGACTAGAGATAATTTGCTTAAAAGAGGGATTGACAAAACCCGAGGATGCCTATTCTGCTCTGAACAAGAAACAATAGATCACCTGTTTTTTGGTTGTGTAGTGGCAAAAAGCATATGGGGGGAGGTCTCCTCTTTTTTCTCTATTGATTTAGGGTCTAGTTATCTTTCTATTGCCAAATTTTGGCCTGCAAACAAAAAACACGAAGTTCTAAATGCCTTTTGCGCCTGTGTACTATGGTGCCTTTGGAAAATTAGAAACAAACATGTTTTTGATAATGCTATTTGGTCTGATATTAAACAGCTCTGGCGGCTGATCTGGAGAACACTCAAGAGATGGATAATTCTGTACTCACAAGATTCGCAGGAGAAAATGCAGAGAATCCTATGGTGGATATCCTGCATCCTCAAAGCTCCCCTGCAACTGGATATGGGATGAAAATGGGATTGGGAGACACTGGAGGTGTCTTGCCAACACATTTCCTCCCCAAACTGGCCTTGGGAATTCGCAAGTGCGGTTTCAAGAGCGCAGACAACTCAAAAGCAAAAAAGTCTCCAGAGAAGGCGTCAACTCAGACAAACTCAAGCCCTGCCTCGCCACTGGACTGGCCGGGCTCTCCAGCACAACCTTTCAAGAAGATGAGGGGGGGGGGGGGATCCTGGAGCAGATCAAGGAGGTCCGCCTGATGCTTGCGGCGGAAGACAAGAAGATGCTGGGTGATGAGGAGAACTCGGTTCCTGCTGGGACACTTGAAGGCCGCGTTGCTTAGTTCCTTTTCTTTTCTTCGCTTACCATTGGAGAGATCATAAAAAAACATGTACTTGGCTGTATGCCCTTTTCTCTTTCCTTGGCTGTAGGCCTTTTCTGTTTCTTTGCTCTCCCTGAACATGCATTGCAGCATGCCAAAGGGAATAAGACACCTGTGACTTCTGTTTGGGCTTCATTTTTTAAATGGAACCGGGGGGGGGGGGGGGGCGAAAACTCCCCTGATGATCGCTAGAGGCAGATTTCACAAACATGTACAGTAGTAGCAAGCAACCTGCGTGAGTGAAAGTGTCCCAACTGCTTGGGCTCCTGCCATCCTCAGCAACAGCACCCTCATACTATTACATGCAGAAAAAAAACATCAAGATTCATCAAGTAAACACTCTAGAACTTTCAGCTCAAACGAGATAGACTACTTACTTGATATGCCGAGGTGCCAGCTCCAAAGACGAATCCCAGTGGGAAATCACTTCTTGTGAAGCCAGGATCAGCCGCAGTTGCATCCTGAACCCAGAGGGACAGCAGGAGGTAGAAGAAGGCAGCAGCACCCATCTCTGATCTGTGTTTTTCTGTGCATAATGGGTTCGTTCGCTTCGAGAGAAGATTTATATCAGGATTAGTCTCACTCTCAACCGCAACCTTACCTCGTGAAAGAAGCCAGATTAAACAACTTTCATCTAGTAACGTCAGTCTTCTGTGGGGACATGTGCAGCTAGTTAAACGTGTGCTACTGCCTGGTGCGTGCTTGCACATGATTTTTTGCCGCTCATGATCACGAGCCCCATTAATTTTTTTGCATGGATAAACACAGATCAGTATGAGTAGCTGTCACAGATTAAGAAAAGACACGCAGTTAAAAAAATATTCAACAAAGAGTGAATTTTATTGACCCGAAATGACCCATAAAATGGATATAAACATAACAAGCACTCATCCAACCTCTGCATAGTTACGACGCATACAAGTTTAGGCTACAAGGTCGGGGTCGGGCGGGACGGCGTGCAGTGCGTCCCTATGTTTACTGAGAACAGGCCACCATAGAACAAATTTGGGCTAGTGGAGTAAGATTTTACAGAGAAAAAAAATAGATTTGGAGAACTAAAATTTTGGGGATCTAAGAGCTAGTGTTTAATCCCTTTAACCAACAAAACTTCCTTCATAGTAGTAGGTTTGAGGATCTGCTAGAGATGCTCAGCAGTATGTGATGCCTGAATGTGCATTCTCACCGGGTTCCTCCAAGGACCAACAGGCCACCACTCAAACCATTGCTCTGAATGATGCACATCCATGAACTCCATCCCCGCGACTGACAAAGACCGGGCCACAGGTTTCTTCACATCTAATCTTTGCACGGACCCTCACATAGCCACATAGCTTTCATCTTCTGACTCTGCTTCTGTAACTCAATGCTTGTCTGAAAGCTATGTACAATATATATGTAAGCGTAACCATGATGTTTTTTATATCTGAACTCATGGTTTTCTGTAACAAGGGTCAATGTAATGTAACAGCAAAGAAATGCATCACGTACAATTCGAGCGTTTCGTTTCTTCAACTTGCTCTGAAAGTGATGGCTTTCTAAAGAAAATAATAATCAAGAAAATACAGTAGTGGTTACAGGAGTATTGGTTTCTAGTAATGTAATCCGAGAATCGCGCTTTCTGAATCGAAACCTGACGCGCGCGGTTGCACTGGACTCGGGAGTCAGGACAACAAGTTCAGCGCCTGGTTCATCTGCGTCGTTCTCGGCGCGAGCGCAGAGGTTCCGTTGTGCTTGAGGAAGCCGGAGTACCAGCGAGCCGAGAGCCTGGCCTGCCGCGGCCGCCTCCCGTTGGCAAAGTCGACGCGGTACAGCCCATACCTCAACTGGTACCCGGACAGGAGTTCGAACAGGTCCATGAATGCCCACGCGAAGTACCCTCTCACGTCCGCCCCGTTCCTGCACGACAAACAGAGCATCACGCAATGCATGCTGAAAGAACGGGTATAGTATGTTTGATCTGATCTTGACGCACGCACCTCATTGCGTTTAGTGTGCTTTCCATGTAGCTGCTCAGGTAACCGACCCTGTCCGTGTCATCTAGGCTGTCGTCGGCAGAACCCATACCTGAAACAAATCAGGTAACCACATGAGTAACGATGGACCTTTGTTCATCAACAGAAACACATGCTGGGAATTCTGCTTGCCATTCTCCTGGACATAGACCGGAAGGTTTCCGTAGGTTTCTTTCAGGTACTCCAGTTGAAGCTGCAGCCCTTTGGGATCACTTGGAACATTTACTGGGAAGCCCTGCACTCCAATAAAGATAATCTTTGACAGAAGCTTTTGACATCAGTTTTTAAGTGGGTGTTTCTTTTCTAATCTCTTCAAGATTTACCCAAATGGATGTACATGGAATGACCAAAATAATTGCATTTTAGCTGAAAATTAGCAACTTCTTTGCGAAACACATTGATGATCTTTATTGGAGTCTATAATATTTTTGCAAAACCCTTTGAAGATATAATAATTTTTTGTACCTGACTAGATGGTGGATCTATCCTAGAACCTGCATCATACAAAGGGTTCACAAGTTAGAACAATACATTCAGCTCTTTTCTGTTACATTAGCGTAGACCATGCTTTGAGATTTAAACGTGTTTAGAGGGATGACTCAAGACTGAACTCAGAGAAATGCCCAATTTACGTGACTGGTAAATCTCGAAAGGTTGATTGGCAGCTTGTTCTAGCAATTTAGCATTAGCAGGGCATCGTTTCACAACAGCTTGGCTAGCCTATCTTTTGCATATCAAGAGTAACACCCCCCCTCCTTTTTTTTGGTAATCATGATTCAGGAATCTCCTTGTTTGCTTGTGTGATCGTTGCTAGAAAAATGAATATCATGCCTACTATTGCACACAATTTCTAGTGCAACCACATAATTAACCGTTACATGAAGAATGAATGTCTAGGAAAAAAAGACTCAAAAAACCAGTGAAATTGCACATCCACATAGTACATAACTATGAGCAGTTAAGCAACAATTCTAGTATCACTATCCAAAAAAGATACTTACCCCTTAAACTAACTGATATGTCTGCTTTGTAGTCTTGAACGCCTGTTTCCAGAGGGCGATCATTCACGTACAGAGAGTAGTAGTGATTTATTCCAATAAAATCTAAAGAACCCTTGATAAGTTCAGACTGAACTTCCGTGAAGGGTGGAAGGCGAGAGCCAACATTCTTCTTCATTACTTGCGGGTAGTCCCCAAACACCAACGGATCTAGTATCCTGCCAGTACCACACTTAACTTAAGATCTCAACAATGCATGTATTATGCAGGTTAAACGCTTCCAGTGACAAAATGGAGGTGCAATATCATACCAGCCGAAGTAGAAATCTATACATCTCCTAGTTGCTTCTAAATCCACAGTGGAATTTGTCAATGGATAACTCCAGAAAGAGTAAATACTTATGCCAACAGCTCCTTTTTGCATGGCCTACATCCAAAAAGTTTCATTAGTTTTTTATAAGCCTATAGTTGGTTAAGATATTGGACATAGGCACCGTGACAGGGAATTAACAAAGAATGTAATACTGCCACAGATCCATATTAACTGACGCTGATTTAGTACAACTTTGTACTGAATCAGCGAAAATTAATATGGATCGGAGGGAATGCTATTTTTAGATAACAAAGAATAAGAGTCTATGTACATGATGTCCCTGTTTTAAAGGAACAGGCCCAGGAAGCTAAACAAAATAAATCGACAACTCCCCCAAGAAATACTATCCTCGTTGTGTAGCCAATGCTGAAACATGTATCAATAAAAAGATGAGTTACGATGTGGTTAATGTGTAAATGTGTAATGACTTAAAATGGTGCCTCCACCCTTGAGGAAAGCTAATAAAAGTCTAGACTGTCACAGTTCATGAACCTAAGCATCACCAAAACTATTTTAAGTAAAAGATCATCCACTCACTTGATATTTTTTTCTGTACAGACTGACAACCGATGCATGCGCCAAAAGGGTATTATGAACTGCCATGTATGGTTCCACACTAGAGTCCCCAGAGGTGCACTTTGTTACTCCAAATGGATCCGAGCAACGACCAGGAGGGAATATAGCAACATCATAAGAGGCCAATGCACCAATGTTTGGCTCATTCATTGTCGTCCATGATGCAACCCTATCTCCAAACTCCTTGAAGCAAACATCTGCATATGCTGTGAAATCTTCACTGCATTTTGTGGATTTGAGAATATGAAAGGACAAAACATAATGTCGTAAGAATTATGCCGATGATATATAAAATTGCCACTACAGTAGAATTTATTTATTTGGTAGTGAAATTATATATGAACTCACACAATTCTGGGGCTTAATCATCCACCATACTCATCTTCAAGAATCTGAGGGAGATCTATATGGTGAAGTGTGATGTGGACTTGAATTCCTGGGATAAATATCACAGAGACCAGAGGGTTCAAAGTTTTATTTTGCATGCATTTCTTGAGAAGGAACATTGATTATATGAAGTATGAACCTAAGAATTGATTGCAGTTAAACATTTAAATGTTCAGAGATCTAATAAAAGTAATTACCACGATTCACTAGCTCATCAATGAGGTTATTGTAGTACTGTAGCCCTTTGGGATTGACAGCTCCGCGTCCATCTACAAACCCGAAATTTCCAGAAACAATGAGATAAATTAGAAACTAAAGCAATTTGTTCTGATGAAGGTCATGATAATTTCTGTACTTGGAATGAGCCTTGACCAGGAGATGGAGAACCTATAGGCCTCTAGGCCTGTCTCAGACATGAGCTTGACATCCTCCTGCAAAATCAGATAAGCCAAATTTCTTTCATAATTAGTAAAGCAGAGAAACGCTCAAGATTATGCAAGGCCCCATACTATTTACCATGTATTTGTGGTACCCATCTGCAGCAACATCTCCCGTGCTTTTGTCTGACATTTTGCCTGCAAAATAAAAAATCTAGGTGTCAAAATTGATCTAACTGTGATTGGTCAACCACATCAGCTTCTTGTCTTGGCTATTGCCAATAATTACTCTAAATTTAGCTATGCTTCAGCAACATAAATGATGTGTAAATTGTTCCACTGAGATGGAAGTCGTCTTAAATATCTCCACTCGACGCATCAGGTAACCTGATCACAAGTTGCTCGAGGTGCTATTTCTTAAGCATATGGGAAATAGCCAGAGTCTGACCGACATGTGGGACAACGAGATACAAATTTCACAAACATGTACAGTAGCAACCAACCTGCGTGAGTGAAAGTGTCCCAACAGCTTGGGCTCCTGCCATCCTCAGCAACAGCACCCTCATACTATACAATGCAAAAGAAGAATCCAAATTCATTGAGTAAACATGGTTGAACTTTCAGCTCAAACAAGAAAAAGATTACTTACTTGATATGCCGAGGTTCCAGATCCAAAGACGAACTCCCGTGGGAAATCACTTCTTGTGAAGCCAAGGTCAGCGGCCGTTGCATCCTGAACCCAGAGGGACAGCAGCAGGAGGTAGAAGAAGGCAGTGACAGCACCCATCTATCCTTGTGCCTTTCTGTGCATAGTTGACTCCCTCCTCTCCGAGGAGATTTATATTAGACAGAGAGATAATCTCAACAGCAACCTCAACGACCTTACCTCGTCGAAATCAACCATATTAAGCACCATTTCTCTGCCTTCAGACCTGGTGGGGGTATGTGCAGCTGCAATGCCTGCTTGTCGGACTGCACATGGCATTTCTTTTCAAGAAAAAATATACCTGGGTCTTGAGTGTTGAGATATAGCATTGCATAATTTTTTGCCGGCTTGCTGAATTGGTTGGGTTCAACTGCCCCTTGAGCACTCCACCAGCCCCGTTTAAAAAATTGGACAAATGCGATTAAGAAAAGCACAGATCAGTATGAGCAGCTAGCACAGATTAAGAAAAGACGCACCGCGTTCATTAGAAGATAAAGTCCTCCGAATTGATAAGGACCGGCTGCGTTGCGTGCATCAAAAACTAAGGGCGGGAATGGGATGGATAGTGAGCATCAGCACCTGCCCCTCTTCTCCAGGTTCTCGCGCGCTGATGGAACTGCGGAAACGACCAGTTGACTATGACCGGGCAGCGGCAGTCGCTTCCGCTGACACGCCGTCAGCTTGCTGGACGGCGGAGAGCTCGGCGGCGCCGCGGAGATGGAGGAGCCAAGGGTTTCACGAAGGAATCGATGTGCCAAAGTGGAGGGGCGCTGCTAACGAGCGCTACCGGTAGTGCGCTGTTTTTTTAATCGTTTTTTTTCTCTTTTCGTTAATTTCCGGTCTGTTTAATTTATAAATTTGAAATAAAAGTACGGAAATATTTAAAAATATTGTGAATTCTAAAAAATGTTCACGCGTATTCAAAAAATGTTCACGCGTATTCAAAAAATGTTCATCGATTCAAAAACAATGATCAAAAGTTCAAAAAACATTTGTGAATTCACAAAAAGTTAATGAATTAAAAAACTTTCGTTAATACAAAAAAGTTCGCAAATTCAAAAAATATATACCACGCGAACACAAAAGATGTTCACGAATAAAATTTTGAAATAACAAACAAGTTTCAACGTCCCAAACAATATTAAATGTCAAAAAAATTGAAATTTGTGAAGATTTTTTGAAACCACAAACAAAAAATTAAAAATGTGAAAAAATAAAAATCATTTTTTAATATTCTGAACAGTTTTTGAAAACATGTAAAAAGTTTTAAAAATCCAAATAATTTCTTTAAATGGGATTTCTTTTTTGAAAAACACAATATTTTTTGAATTTGTGAACAAAGTTTGAAAACACGAACGGTTTTTGAATCTTCTGAGCATTTTTTCAAAACATAAACAAAATTTAAAATGATTCAAACATTTTTTTATTGCCTCTTGCATCCTATCACAAGCAAGCATTAGTAGCTCACGATCTTCCTCCTTAAAATATGTAATGTTAGAGCGCAATTTGCATAATCTTGGCAGGTGGGCAAAACTTTGTCATGATGGAACACAAGTTCAATGAGGTAATGGTTCCTCTACTCAAGGCTAGAAGCAATTCCTTAGCTTTTCCTCTTAGAAACAAAGAAAATAGACACAAACTCAATGTGTGACAGAGTGTGGCTCATAGTCTCTTATACGTTTCATATCACAATTCAGTGAAAGTATGAAAATGCATGATGGCATCTTCAGAAGCGTGGCCTCTGAATTGGTTATGTTGAACCAAAGTGATCAAGTGTGGTTTAATCTCACATCACTCGGCAACAACATTTGTAAAGTGATAGGAGGACGCATAAAATTCTCATTGGAAGTTGCAAACTCCCCAAGTTTCTTTGTCATGATATTTTTTCTGGGTTTTTCTACGATTACAAGAAAAAGAGACAAAAGATAAAAACTGAAAGATACCTTAGTCACCTAGCTAGGGTAGCGAAGATGCTTCCCCGGCTATTGTTCTTGTGAGAAGTTTCAATTTCCCAGACGGAACAAATAGTAGTTGTGACCGAGGGAAAGATCAAATAGATGGAAATAGGCATGGGCATGAGGGCTTTGCTTACAACCTTATACTTGAATTTAAGATATTATCTTATTTCCAACATGGTCCTGGTAAACACCGTTGTGATGTGCTCTTAACAACTAGATGTGGGGGATGCATCCAAATAATATCACGACTGGTCAGCAACCTGCATCGTATGTCTATTGTCCAACCAAGGTCCTTACTGTCGCGTGGGTTACCTTGATTATTAATGATTTCTCCAGACCAACGCATTGGGCATTTAATGACCGCACCTCATGATCCCCAAGGAGTTGCTTTCGGCTACAATACAAATCCTCACTGTCATTGATGTTCGGTGTAGCCTTCCACGTGTCCGTGCACTCTTCCTCCTGGGTCCATTTAAGGGATTCTGGGTACCTACAGAGTCTTAACGAGAAGAAGACAAGAGACAAATGCGTTGCACCTAACACACATCACGCATTAGAGTTATTATTAGTCATTAGTGATAACATTAGAGTTATTATCTTGGAATATCTGGTTTAAACAATGGTGGAAAGAGTGTAAACAATACACTCATCACGCATGATATCTTCTTCATTAGGGCCCTCTCTGCAACTTTTGGCCCCCGATGGGTGCTTGAAATCTCACAAGTGTAGGGAGTAATTTTAGATCGTTTTTATAAGTAAAAGTATTGATCCCATGAGTAGGTGAAGGAATTGGTAAGTGCAAAAATAGCAAAGATTCAGTGTAAATGCTAAAAGATGTAATCCTGTTGTGGTTTGTGGCAGTAGAGTATAGCAATGAAATGTGAGTAATAATAAAAAAAAGGTAAAAGCAAGTGTCTCGATCCTTAATAAGGCTAAGGACAAGCCGATTGTGTTACTTATGGTGATCAAACGTTCTTAAGGACTGTGGGAATATCACATGGTTGTTAATTCCATGATGATTTGCATTGATTACTGTTGCTTGGTCGGTGTCATGTGGATAGAGCCTACTGAATCACACATATTTATGATTGTCCTCTTAGCAATGCTCTGTGACTACTAGAAAAATTAAGGCATAAAGCCCAACCATAACCATCTCCTCTATGGTCTCTATCACCCCTCATGTTATAATTCATTAACTAACTGAATTGTCATCTCTGTCACCTTAGCCTTTCATACTAAACTTATTATAACATAATACTCTCCTCTAGGTTCATATAGGCAAAGTGATATACAGTCAACGTTCGCATACCATCAATGGAGAATTACACCACAACATGATCACACAATAATCTTTACTGCAAATATATATGAAACTTAACAAATGGAGTAGTTTTCTCCCATATCCTCAAGAACACTGCATAACTACTCATGAGCATCATGGTGAACATGTTCAGAGGTATAATGATAAATATGGCAGTTTGAAAGTATAAATCAATATATATGAAACATAATAATTCGAGCCTTTCATTTCTTCAACTTGCTCTGAAAGTAATGGTTTTCAAAAGAAAATACTACAGTAACTAAGAAGATAGTAGTGGTCACAGCAGCATTTCTAGTCTAGTAGTACTAATGTAATCCGAGAATCACGGTTTCCGATCGAAACCTCACGCGCACAGTAGTTTTCTCACAGCAGCAGCATACACAGTTGCACTGGACTCGGGAGTCAGGACACTAACGACGCGTTTGGTTCGCCAATTTCGCACCGCCTCCCGATTACATCGCTTCCCGAAAACGTTACGGGCGTTTGGTTCGGCTGGGCCGGTTTCCGTTGCCGTGTAATCGGATACGTCGCTTCGGAAAACCGAAAACAGGGCACACCGAGTGAAAACAGAAAACGCTCGTCTCCGTAATCAGATCCACTTTCCCTTCCTCCGCTCGTCCCAACCTCGCCTCCACCATGAGCTCTCCCTGTCGCCGCCACGACCTCCCCTCGCCGTCGGAGTAGGAACGCCGGCCTCTCACTCCTCCGCCGCAAGATCCAAAGCCGGACCTCTCCAAGCTCCGCCCCAAACAGCTGGTCCCCTTTCTTTCCTCGACGCGAACCTTCCCTGGATCGGCATCTTCGACAAGAACCACGGTGCGCCACCTCCCCTCTTCCCTCCCTCCTCTTCTTCTCGTGCTCTAGTGCCCGGATCTATCGTTTCCTTTCTCCGAACTGGAAGATCCAAGCATTTTTGCTGAACTGTACTCTGGTTAGGGCTTCAGACTTAGTAAACCAGTTGAGATTTGGGTACTGTTCATGAATGTGCGCATGACTGGAATATTTTGAGGGATTCTTTGGTGGAATTAGTAATTTTTGCTTCCTCGTCATACTGTGATTTGTTGTCCCCAACAAATGAGGTGGTGAGATCCTTTTCTCTGTTGGATATAGATAAATAAAGTAGTTGTATTGGATCACACTGCATTGTTCTGTGCTTATATAGGCTGCTTGTTGTTCAATCAGAATTTGATGCTTGAGAATTGCATGGATTGCTCACATTGTATTGTACTGTACTACCTCACTGTAAATCTGATGCTTACTGCATTACCTAGATTTTCTTGTGCCCTTTTGTTTTGCGAGGGTGATACTATAAGAGAATAGCTATGGAGGAGATAATATGAATAATATGAGTCATGCATGCCCTTGATAGGGAAGAGGCTGCTTGTTATTTAAAGAATAATTTGATTCTACAGTTTCTTGTGGATCACATATGCTGTACTGCACCGCTGTTGTGGCCTCAGTGAGAGTGTCTGATGTATCCTGTTTTAGTTTGTTAGGTTTGCAACATGTTTGGCACAGTTGCAGCGATGTGGTCTTATCTTTGCCAGCGCTATCAGCCCTCCGGTGATGCTCTCTACCTATTTGTGGTGCGCCAGGAGCACGCCCTCCAGCAAGGTGATTCTTCTGTTGATGAGTTCTATTCACAGTGCTATGCCATCTGGCGCCAGCTTGACTCTCTTCGGACAATTGTTTGTGGAACATGTCGTTGCTATCAGACTACTCGGTCTGATCTGGAGTTTCAGCGGGTCCATGAGTTCTTATCTCGTCTCCAGTCTGAGTTTGAGCCTTGACGTGCTCACTTGCTGGCTCGTGGTCGTGTTCCTATCTCGGAGATACTTGCTGAGCTTCGTGCTGAGGAGACCCGCCTTCGCTCAACTGGGTTGCTTCTGGTTCCGTCAGTATTGGCCGCTCGGGCTCCTGTGTCGTCTGCTCGCCTCACCGCTCCGCCGCTCATGCCTACTCCTCCAGGGGGTGAGCCGTCCTCCTTATGATGAGAAGGGCACGTCGGCCATGACACCGTCTGTGGTTACTGCTCCCGGTCAGGTCAGCCAGAGTCTGATTGTCGCCAGAAGAAGCGAGACCAGAGGCGCTCCTCCTCCAGCGGGACTCTTGTGTCTTCCTCGACTCCGTCACTCACTGACCAAGACATTGTTCGCCTCAAGCGTCTACTTGCTTCCTCAGGCTCCTCGTCGACTGGTTCCGCTCCTGCTGTGACTACATCCCCTTCTTCACCGCCACCGACATCTACACAGTCAGGTACATCCTCGTGGGTTCTGGATTCTGGAGCCTCCTTTCATATGTCTTCTGATTCTTCCGCGCTGTCTTCTCTCCGACCTCTTGAGTCGCATATTAATGTTCTTACTGCCGATGGCACACCTCTTCCTGTTGCTAGTCATGGTATTCTTTCCACTCCATCTTTTTCTGTTCCGAGTGTTTCACATGTTCCTCGCCTTACCATGAATCTTTTTTCTGCTGCCCAACTTACTGATTCTGGTTGTCGTGTCATTCTTGATACCGACTCTTGCTCCATTCAGGATCGTCGCACCAAGGCTTTGGTTCGTGCTGGCCCCCGGCGCCGTGAGTCAGAGGGCCTTTGGGAGGTTGACTGGCTTTGTGTTCCTTCCGCTGCCACCACTTCTGCTAGCTCTCATGCTCTTGCTTCCTCTTCGTCTGCGTCCTTTCAGCAGTGGCATCATCGCCTTGGTCACATCTATGGCTCTCGCTTGTCTTCTTTAGTTCATCAGGGTCTCTTAGGGTCTGTATCTGAAGATGCCTCCTTACATTGTAATGGTTGTAGACTTGGCAAACAGAATCAGTTACCTTATCCTACTAGTGAATCTGCCTGCACCCTTTCATTCGAAAGGCGGTCATCACTACTATGTTTTGTTTATTGATGATTTCTCTCGCTACACTTGGCTCTACTTCATGAAATCTCGTAGCGAGGTTCTCTCTATATACAAACGTTTTGCTGCCATGGTTCACACCCAGTTTTCCACGCCCATTCGTACTTTTCGTGCTGACTCCGCTGGAGAGTATATCTCTCAGCTATTGCGTGGTTTTCTTGCAGAACATGGTACTCTTGCCCAGTTCTCATGTCCTGATGCTCATGCTTAGAATGGCGTTGCCGAACGTAAGCATCGTCATTTGCTTGAGACAGCTCATGCGCTGATGATTGCTGCTTCCCTTCCACCCCATTTTTGGGCTGAGACTGTTTCCGCATCCACCTATCTCATCAACATTCAGCCATCGACTGCTCTGCGGGGTGGTATTCTTATGGAGTGTCTCACTGGTCGCTCTCCTGACTACTCAGCTCTTCGTATGTTTGGATGTGTGTGCTATGTTCTTCTTGCCCCCTGAGAACGCACCAAACTGACTGCTCAGTCGGTTGAGTGTGTTTTCCTTGGCTACAGTGATGAGCACAAGGGCTATCAATGTTGGGATCCTGTGGGTCGTCGCTTGCGCATCTCGCATGATGTGACTTTTGATGAGTCTCGTTCTTACTACCCACGTCCTTCTTCCTTGAGTTTCTTTGTGGACGATATTTCTTTCCTTCTTCTTCCCGATACACCCTGCTATGTGCCTCCTGTGTCACCTCTTCCTCCGACACCTCTCATTCCTTCTCATTCACCACCGACCCTATCTTCTCCTTCTTCCTCCTCTACCTCTCCACCATCATCTCCAGTCCGTACTCCTCTCTCACCGTTCCCTCTCCACTATACTCGTCGCCCTCGTACTGAGGATGTCTCCCCTGACGCGCCTTCCACCTCTGGTGCACCTTCTTTCACGCCTCCCCCGGTTCATAACCTCCGTGCTCGGCCTCGCCCCTCGCCTGATCGCTACTCTCCTGCTCGGTACAGTCTCTCTGTTATTGCTGAGCCCACTTCCTATCGGACTGCCATGACTCAGCCTGAATGACAGCTTGCGATGGCTGAAGAGCTTGCTGCCCTTGAGCGCTCTGGCACATGGGATCTGGTTTCCCTCCCTTCCGGTGTTCGTCCCATCACCTGCAAGTGGGTCTACAAGGTTAAGACCCGCTCTGATAGTTCTCTTGAGCGCTACAAAGCGCGTCTTGTGGCTCATGGTTTTCAGCAGGAGCAGGGACGCGATTATGATGAGACATTCGCTCCTGTTGCCCACATGACCACCATTCGCACTCTTCTTGCTATGGCTTCTGTTCGTCATTGGTCTATCTCTCAACTTGATGTTCAGAACGCCTTTCTCAACGGCGAGTTGCGTGAGGAGGTCTATATGCATTCACCACCGGGGTACTATGCTCCTGATGGTATGGTCTATAGACTTCGTCGCTCCCTCTATGGTCTTAAACAGGCCCCTTGCGCCTGGTTTGAGTGCTTCGCCTCTGTGGTGACTGCCGCTGGTTTCTTGCCCGGTGATCATGATCCCGCGTTGTTTGTTCACACGTCTCCTCGTGGTCGGACCCTTCTCCTCCTCTATGTTGATGACATGATCATCACTGGTGACGACTCTGACTACATCGTCTTTGTTAAGGCGCGCCTTCGCGACCAATTCCTCATGACTGATCTTGGTCCACTTTGCTATTTTCTTGGGATTGAGATCTCCTCGACCTCTGATGGCTTCTACATCTCCCAAGAAAAATATATTTAGGATCTTCTTGCTCGCGCTGCTCTTGGTGATGAGCGCATAGTTGTGACTCCTATGGAGCTCAATGTTCAGCTTTGTGCCTCTGATGGTGACCCTCTTCCTAATCCCACTCGCTATCGTCACCTTGTTGGTAGTCTTGTCTATCTTGCTGTTACGCGTCCTGGCATCTCCTATCCTGTCCATATTCTGAGTCAGTTTGTTTCAGCCCCACCTCTGTTCACTATAGTCATCTCCTCCATGTTCTACGATATCTTCGTGGCACGATCTCTCAGCATCTTTTCTTTCCCTGCTCCAACTCTCTTGAGCTCTAGGCCTACTCTGATGCTACATGGGCTACTGATCCCTCTGATCGACGCTCGCTGTCTGTTTATTGTGTCTTTCTTGGTGGCTCTCTTATTGCCTAGAAGACAAAGAAACAGACTGCAGTTTCTCGCTCGAGTACAGAGGCTGAGTTGCGAGCCATGGCTATGTTGACGGCTGAGGTGATCTGGTTACGGTGGTTACTTGAGGATTTTGGTGTGTCTGCTACTACCTCGACTCCATTACTGTCAGACAGTACTGGTGCTATCAGTATTGCGCGTGACCCGATGAAGCATGAGCTCACCAAGCACATCGGTGTGGATGCCCACTTTGTGCGTGCTGTTGTGCAAGATCAGACTCTCGCTCTTCACTATGTGCCCTTTGAGTTACAGCTGGCGGACTTCTTCACGAAGGCACAGACTCGAGCGTAGCATGGCTTTTTCCTCTCCAAACTCAGTGTTGTTGATCCACCATGAGTTTGAGGGGGGTGTTAGATGTGTATAGTCCCTATTAGGTATATCCCCATTGTATAAGGTTTTTTTTGCACTTTGCCACAAATGTATATGTAATGGCCTTTGGCCCTCAGTGAATGTTAGTTGCTGATTATCCAACAATAACTACCTCTTGAATTAACTGACATGTCCGCCTTGTAGTCTCGAACACCTGTATCTAGAGGACGATCACTCACGTAGACAGAAAAATAGTGATTTATTCCAATGAAATCTAGGGAACCCTTGATAAGTTCAGACTGAACTTTTGTGAAGGGTGGAAGGCGAGAGCCGACATTCTTCTTCATTACTTGTGGGTAGTCCCAAACACTAATGGCCCTAATATCCTGCCAGTACCACACTTACGATCTCAACATTACTTGTGGTCAAATGCTTCTAGATAAAAATGGCAGCACTTACAGATCGGATTAGTGACAAAAATGTAAGTGAGAGAAACATACCAGACATACAAGAAATCTTTACATCTCTGAGTTGCTTCTAGATCCACCGTCGCATTTGTCAGTGGATAACTCCAGTAGGAGTAGATATTTATTCCCACAATTCCTTTTTGCTTATGCTGCATCCAAAAGGTTACTTTTTTATGAGCCTACACCTCTGAAAATTTTGCATCACAATGGGAAGAAATGGAGAATAGAATACATATTTTAGGAAAAAGGAGTAGGAGCAGTGCCCACTCCATTAGCGGAATAAGAGTCTATATACACCCCTATTTTGAGAATAACAAGGCTAGAACCTGAGCAATATAAACCGACTATTCTTGTTGGAAATATGCCCTAGAGGCAATAATAAAATGGTTATTATTGTATTTCCTTGTTCATGATAATTGTCTATTGTTCATGCTATAATTGTATTAACCGGAAACCGTAATACATGTGTGAATACATAGACCACAACATGTCCCTTTTTTGCGGGGGAAAATTTGGGAGCTTTATTAAACGAAGGCGTTCGCCGAGCAGTCAGCCAATAGGCTGCTGATCAGGAAGCTAGGAGTGTTGTCAAGCCAACTCTCGGTTCCATCAATCGTGCAAGCATGCTTAGCACAGATATGAGCTGGACCGTTAGCTGACCTGGATACATGCTGAATTACAAAAGAAGTAAAAGTGCTAGCTAGCTCTCCAATTTCTACTAAGATGGGTGCCACAATAGAGCGAGAATCGTGTCGAGCGGCCCAAAGGTTTACTACCTCCAAGCAATCTGTCTTGATCACGACTTTCGAAAAACCCCGTAGCTTGGCGAAGATGATGTCGTCACGAACTGCCATCGTCTCCACGATGAGGGGGTCAGTCACACCCGGGTATGGTTTGCTCCAAGCACCTTGAAAGGAACTTGCTGATCGAGCAACTTCGCCCCCGCCACCCTTGCCGTCCTCCCTACGGATCGCAGCATCGGTGTTGATTTTTATAAATTCCATGTCCGGGGGGCGCCATCCATGTCTAGGCAACAAGATTGCATGACGCCGAGGGATCTCCAGAAGTGAGAGTGTTTCCCTGGTTCTGCGAACTGAAAAAGCAGGATCCAGATTGTCTTCCCCATGCGTCAGCTTGTTTCTAGAGTGCCAAACCGACCACATAACTGAAACTATGATGGCTCGGTCTCTACTCATGAATCTGTCATCACAGATTATGTCTCTCGCCCACGTATCTGGGTGTAGTCGCGGCATATGGAAGTCAAAAAGCTGTTGCGCTTCATCCCAGAATTGGCGTGCGTGTGAGCATATCAACAGAGCATGCTCCATGTCCTCATCCATCGCCATGCATATTTTGCACAGTCCTATCTGTCTCAAGTGCCGATGCTTAAGGGTACACTCATCAGGCAGAAATCCCCTTAGTACCCACCAGAAGAACACCATCACTTTTGGCATCACATTCAACTTCCACAAACCATTCCACAGCCGCTGATTATCAATCGAGGATCTGGTATTCGTCCCTTCTTCTAGAGCTTGACGCTCGTTGCGAATCATAAGAGCATGGTACGCCGATTTAACGGTGTAGTTACCTAAAGTTTCATGTGTCCATGCAAGGAAATCATCACCCCAACCAGACCGGAGTGGAATATTGAGGATGGCCTCCGCGTCTGGTGAGATGAATGTGTCCCGAACCAACTGCTGCCGCCATGTCCAGTTTTTGGTATCGATGAGATCGTTTACCCAAGAAATATTGGTATTTGGAGGCCTGAACAAAGGTGCCATTGTTGTTGTAGATGGAATCCATCGGTCATCCTAGACCGCAATGGATGATCTGTCGCCCACCCTCTTGATTAGTCCGGTGAGTAAAGCCTCATGGCCAGATATAATGGCCCTCCAAGTTGCAGATGAATGTTTAGGAGCTGAGGCCTACATGAAATCCGAGTCTGGAAAATACCTGCTCTTTAAAACTCGAGCACACAGCGAATCCGGGCTTGTCAACAGCCGCCATCCCTTCTTACCGAGAAGGGCCAATTTGAAAAGATGCAGGTCTCGAAAACCCATACCTCCACTACACTTAGGCGTTGCAAGTTTCTCCCACGACATTCAGTGCAGAGAACGCTTATCGATTGAACTACTCCACCAGTATCTTGCCATATTGGATGTCAAACTCTTGCGCACCTTCTTGGTGGGAAGAAAACAACTCATGCTGAAAGTGGGAATTGCCTGGGCAATTGATTTGATCAAAGTTTCTCGCCCTGCACAAGCAAACAATCTCTCCGACCACCCTTGCATCTTGCTTCTCGAACGGTCACATATGTGATCGAAAGTGCCACTGGTAATCTTCCCCACAGCCGTGGGTAGGCCAAGTTAACGTTCACTAAACGCCTCGACGTGCACATCAAGCATAGTCTTGATAGTCTGCCTAGTAGCAACTGGCGTATTGGGGCTGAAATAAATTGCACTCTTCTCCCGGTTAACACACTGGCCCGACACAGCCCCATATAATTGCAGAATGCGGATTAATCTTCATGCACATTGACTGTCAGCTGTCATGAAAATAAGGCTATCATCCGCGAATAGCAGATGATTCACCCATGGAGCTTTGAAACTGACTTGAATGCCTCTATCAATCTGCCCATAATATTTCAATAGTGAAGAAAAACCTTCTGCACATAGCAAAAACAAGTAGGGTGACATAGGATCACCTTGTCTTAGTCCACACGTGGGCATGAAGTAGGGTAGTTGTTCACCATTTACCCATACCGAGAAACGAACCGAAGTGACACACTTCATGATCAATCTCACTAAGTTGATGCCAAAGCCAAATTTAAGGAGGATTGCTTCGAGGTAGCTCCATTCCACCCTATCATAAGCTTTCATCATGTCTAACTTAACCGCACATGCAAAGTTCTCCCCTTCTTCCTCCGTTTCATGGCATGCACACTTTCAAATGCAACCAATATGTTATCAATGATGAGGCGACCTGGAATGAAAGAACTTTGCTCCTGGCTAATAATCTCATCCATAAAATCTCTCAGTTTATTTGTGATAGCTTTGGCCGGAATCTTGTACAAGAGAGGGCATAGATAAATCAGACGGAATTGAGTAATATTTTGGGGGTTTCGTACCTTTGGTATAAGTGTTATAGACGTATCATTCAAACCCAAAGGCAGATCCCCTCCATTAAGGAATCCAAGAACCGCACTAGTTATATCATGACGTAACAACTCCCAGTGCTTCTGGAAAAAACCCGCTGTGAAGCCATCGACACCCGGTGCCTTTGATGGCGCCATCTGAAAAAGAGCCTTGTGCACATCTTCCGGAGTAAAAAGTCCATCCAGAACCGCGTTCATCTCCGGAGTGATCTGTACAGGCACATGTGATAACACCTCAGTTGCGTCCGTCGACCCTCGCGAGGTGTATAATTGCTGATAGAAGTTCTGTATCTCCACTTTGTCTTCATTTCCATCAGCACAAACCGACCCATCCATCTGGCGTAGCCTGACAATTTTGTTGATGTGTTGTCGCTGCTTAGCCTGCGCCTAGAAATATTATGTATTTCTATCACCATCTCGAAGCCAAAGGACTCGAGATCATTGTCAGACCCAAATCTCCTCCTGCCGGAGAGCTTCTCTTAACTTGATGACCGTACTCTTTTCCTCCTCATTTGGACCGCGCCCTACAGACTAGCACCGTAGCTTGTCCAACCTTTGTTGCAATTTTCGGACAATTCTTCTTAAACAGCCAAATTCTTTCTTCCCCCAAGGATCGAGCCGCTGTTGCAAAGCGCCTAACGACTCCATGACTCTGTTGGGGAACGTAGTAATTTCAAAAAAATTCCTATGCACACGCAAGATCATGGTGATGCATAGCAACGAGAGGGGAGAGTGTTGTCTACGTACCCTCATAGACCGTTCGCGGAAGCGTTATATCAACGCGGTTGATGTAGTCGTACGTCTTCACGTCCAACCGATCCAAGTACTGAAAGCACGGCACCTCCGAGTGCTGCACACATTCGGCTCGGTGACGTCCTCGCCTTCTCGATCCAGCAAGAGGGGAGAAGTAGTAGATGAGTTCCGGCAGCACGGCGGCGTGGTGACGGTGTTGGTGAAGAACAATCTCCGCAGGGCTTCGCCTAAGCACTATGGAAACTATGACAGAGGATAAACTAGAGGGGACGGGGTTGCCGGCACACGACTTGGTGTTTTATGATTTGTCTTTGGTGCTAGCCCTACCCCTCTATTTATATGTTGAGCCCCGGGATCGAAACTTGGAGTAAAAGCCTCCTCAAAGTCGGTTTCACCCGAAAGGCAAGAGTCCTTCTCGGACTCCAGGGCTAGACGCCAGGGTTCCCGGCGTCTACCCCCTAGACGCCAAGGTTCCTGGCATCTAGCCTCTGGTCTCCGCAAAACTTCCTTTTGCACTTTCCAAAAGCTTCGTGGGCTTTCCCCTTTGGCCCAGATAAAGTGTTCTCGTGCCCAAACATTTCAGGAAACATCCGGAACCCCTTCCGGTGAATTCCGGAACCCTTCTGGAGATCAAACACTACTATCCCATATATCAAACTTTATCTCTGGACCATTCCGGAGTTCCTCGTCATGTCCGTGATCTCATCCCGGACTCCGAAAAACATTCGGTCATCAACATAGATAACTCATATAGTACTATATCGTCAATGAACCTTAAGCGTGCGGACCCTACGGGTTCGAGAACTATGTAGACATGACCGAGACACCTCTCTGGTCAATAACCAATACCGGGACCTGGATGCCCATATTGGCTCCTACATATTCTACAAAGATCTTTATCGGTCAGACCGCATAACAACATACGTTGTTCCCTTTGTCATCGGTATGTTACTTGCCCGAGATTCGATCGTAGGTATCTGAATACCTAGTTCAATCTCGTTACTGGCAAGTCTCTTTACTCGTTCCGTAATACATCATCTCGCAACTAACTCATTAGTTGCAATGCTTGCAAGGCTTAGGTGATGTGCATTACCGAGAGGGCCCATGTTGGGGATCGTAGCAGAAATTCAAAAAAATTCTACGCATCACCAAGATCAATCTATGGAGTAATCTAGCAATGAGGGGAAGGAGAGTGCATCTACATACCCTTGTAGATTGCTAAGCGGAAGCATTCAAGTGAACGGGGTTGATGGAGTCGTACTCGTCGTGATCCAAATCACCGATGATCCTAGCGCCGAACGAACGGCACCTCCGCGTTCAACACACGTACGGTTGGGAGACGTCTCCTCCTTCTTGATCCAGCAAGGTGAGAGGAGAAGTTGAGGGAAAACTCCGACAGCACGATGGCGTGGTGGTTATGGAGCTCGTGGTTCTCCGACAGGGCTTCGCCAAGCACTACGGAGGAGGATGAGGTGTTGGAGGAGGAAGAGGGCTACGCCAGGGGAAGGGTGCGGCTGCCCTCTCTCTCCCTCACTATATATAGGGGGAAGGGAGGAGGGGAGGCGCCCTAGGGTTCCCTAGGGGAGGGGCGGCGGCCACAGGGGAAACCCTAGATGGGTTTGGGCGCCCCCACCCCTAGGAAACTTGCCCCTCAAGCCGGGAGGGGAGGCTGCCCTAGGGGTGGTGCCCCCACCTCTCCTGGTTATGTGAGATGGGGTGGGAGGGGCGCTCAGCCCCTTAGTGGGCTGATGTGCCCTCTCCACTTGGCCCATAAGGCCCCCCAACGCTTGCCGGGGCCTCCGAAACCCCTTTCGTTCACGCTGGTCATCACCTGGTAGCCCCGGAACAATTCTAGACTCCAATACCCTTCGTCCAATATACCGATGTTCACCTCCGGACCATTCCGGAGCTCCTCGTCATGTCCGGGATCTCATCCGGGACTTCGAACAACCTTCGGTAACCACATACTATTTCCCATAACAACTCTAGCGTCACCGAACCTTAAGTGTGTAAACCCTACGGGTTCGGGAACCATGCAGACATGACCGAGACAACTCTCCGGCTAATAACCAACAACGGGATCTGGATACCCATGTTGGCTCCCACATGTTCCACGATGATCTCATCGGATGAACCACGATGTCAAGGATTAAATCAATCCCGTATTCAATTCCCTTTGTCCAGCGGTATTGTACTTGCCCGAGATTCGATCGTCGGTATCCCGATACCTTGTTCAATCTCGTTACTGGCAAGTCTCTTTACTCGTTACGTAACACATCATCCCCTCATCAACTCCTTGGTCACATTGTGCACATTATGATGATGTCCTACCGAGTGGGCCCAGAGATACCTCTCCGTTTACACGGAGTGACAAATCCCAGTCTCGATTCGTGCCAACCCAACAGACACTTTCGGAGATACCTGTAGTGTACCTTTATAGCCACCCAGTTACGTTGTGACGTTTGGCACACCCAAAGCACTCCTACGGTATCTGGGAGTTGCACAATCTCATGGTCTAAGGAAATGATACTTGACATTAGAAAAGCTTTAGCAAACGAACTACACCATCTTGTGCTACGCTTAGGATTGGGTCTTGTCCATTACATCATTCTCCTAATGATGTGATCCCGTTATCAACGACATCCAATGACCATGGTCAGGAAACTGTAACCATCTATTGATCAACGAGCTAGTCAACTAGAGGCTTACTAGGGACATGGTGGTGTCTATGTATCCACACATGTATCTGAGTTTCCTATCAATATAATTCTAGCATGGATAATAAACGATTATCATGAACAAGGAAATATAATAATAACCAATTTATTATTGCCTCTAGGGCATATTTCCAACAGTCTCCCACTTGCACTAGAGTCAATAATCTAGTTCACATCGCCATGTGATTAACACTCATAGGTCACATCGCCATGTGACCAACATCCATAGAGTTTACTAGACTCAATAATCTAGTTCACATCACTATGTGATTAACACTCAATGAGTTCTGGGTTTGATCATGTTATGCTTGTGAGAGAGGTTGTAGTCAACGGGTCTTGCCATATTCAGATCCCTATGTATTTCGCAAAACTTTATGTCATATCGTAGATGCTGCTACCACGTTCCACTTGGAGCTATTCCAAATTGTTGCTCCATTATACGTATCCGATATCTCTACTGAGAGCTATCCGGATAGGTGTTAAGCTTGCATCGACGTAACTCTTTACGTCGAACTCTTTATCATCTCCATAACCGAGAAACATTTCCTTATTCCTCTAAGGATAATTTCGACCGCTATCTGGTGATCCAGTCCTAGATCACCTTTGTACTCTCTTGCCGGACATGTGGCAAGGCACACATCAGGTGCGGTACTCAGCATGGCATACCGTATAGAGCCTATGACAAGAGCATAGGGGACGACCTTCGTCCTTCCTCTTTCTTCTGCCATGGTCAAGCTTTGAGTCTTACTCAACTTCACACCTTACAACTCAGGTAAGAACCCCTTCTTTGACTGATCTATTTTGAACTCCTTCAAAAACATGTCAAGGTGTGCGTTCTTTGAAAGTATCATCAGGCGTCTTGATCTATCTCTATAGATCTTGATGCCCAATTTGTAAGCAGCTTTATCCAGGTCTTCCTTTGAAAAACACTCTTCAAACAACCGTTTATGCTTTCCAGAAATTCTACATTATTTCAAATCAACAATATGTCATCCACATATACTTATCAGAAATGTTGTAGTGCTCCCACTCACTTTCTTGTAAATACAAGTTTCTAACAAACATTGTATAAACCTAAAAGCTTTGATCACTCCATCAAAACATATATTCCGATTCCGAGATGTTTGCTCTAGTACATAGAAGGATTGCTTGAGCCAGCATACCTTTTAGCATCCTTAGGATCGGCAAAACCTTTTATTGTATCACATACAACTTTTCTTACGAAAACTGGTAAGAAAACTTGTTTTGACATCCATCTATAAGATTTCATAATCGAAAAATACAGCTAATGCTAACATGATTCCGACGGACTTAAGCATCGCTACGGGTGAGAAATTCTCATCGAGTCAACTCCTTGAACTTGTGAAAATATTCTTTCCCACAAGTCGAGCTTCATAGACGGTAACATTGCCGCCCACGTCCGTCTTCTTCTTAAAGATCCATTTATCTCAATGGCTCACAGATCATCGGGAAAGTCCACCAAAGTCCATACTTTGTTTTGATATATGGATCCTATCTCAGATTTCATGGCTTCTAACCATTTGTCGAAATACGGGCCCACCATCGCTTCTCCATAGCTCGTAGGTTCATTGTTTTCTAACAACATGCTATCTAAGACAGGATTACCGTACCACTCAGGAGTGGTACATATCCTTGTCGACCTACGAGGTTCGATAGCAACTTGATCCGAAGCTTCATGATCACTATCATTAACTTCTTATTCAACAGACATAGGCGCCACAGAAAACATCTTTCTGTGTTGCATCACTCTCTGGTTGAAGTAAAGGTTCGACAACCTCATCAAGTTCTATCTTCCTCCCACTCAATTCTTTTGAGAGAAACTCCTTCTCGAGAAAGGACCCGTTCTTAGCAACAAACAATTTGCCCTCGGATCAGAGATAGAAGGTATACCCAACTATCACCTTTGGGTATCCTATGAAGATGTGTTTGTCCGCTTTTGGGTTCGAGCTTCTCCGGCTAAAGCCTTAAGCATCGCAGCCCCAAACATTAAGAAATGACAACTTTGGTTTCTTGCCAAACCAATTTTCATACGGCGTCGTCTCAACGGACTTATGTGGTGTCCTATCTAAAGTGAATGCAGCTGTCTCTAACGCATAACCTCAAAATGAAAACGGTAGATCGGTAAGATACGTCATAGATCGCACCATATCTCATAAAGTTCGATTACGATGTTCGGACACACCATTACAACTGTGGTGTTCCAGGTGGCTTCAACTGTGAAACAATTCCACAATATCTTAAGTGATTTCCAAACTCATAATTCAGAAATTCTCATTGATCAGATCGTAGGAATTTGATCTTCTTGTTATGATGATTCTTAACTTCACTCTGAAATCGCTTGAACTTTTCAAACGTTTCGGACTTGTGCTTCATTAAGTAAATATACCTATATCTACTCAAATCGTCAGTGAAGATGAGAAAATAGCGATATCCACCGCGCACTTCAATTCTCATTGGATCACACGCATCAGCATGTATGATTTCCAATAAGTCACTTGCCCGTTTCATTGTACCTGAAAACAGGGTATTAGTCATCCTGCCTATGAGGCATGGCTCGCATGTGTCAAGCGATTCAAAATCAAGTGACTCCAAACATCCATCGATATGGAGTTTCTTCATGCATCTTACGCCAATATGACCTAAGCGGCAGTGCCACAAGAAAGTGGTACTATCATTATTAACTCTACATCTTTTGGCGTGAACATGTGTATTACCATGACCGAGATTCAATGAACCATTCACATAGGGTGCATGACCATGAAAGGTATTATTCATGTAAACAGAATAACCATCTAACTTAAATGAATAACTGTATTGCAATGAACATGATCTAATCATATTCATGCCCAACGTGGACACCTGATAACATTTATCTAGGTTCAATTCTAATCCCGAAGGCAGACGGAGCATGCGATGGTGATCTCATCAACTTTGGAAACACTTCCAACACACATCGTCACCTCGCCCTCAGCCATTCTCCGTTTAGTCCGTAGCTTTTGCTTCAAGTCACCAATGATAGCAACTAAACCGGTATCCAATACCCAAGTGCTACCAGGAGTACTAGTGAGGTACACATTAATAACACATATATACTTTGTTGAAGTTTCCAGCCTTCTTATCTACCATGCATTTGGGGTAATTCCGCTACCAGTGACCGTTCCCCTTACAATAGAAGCACTTAGTCTCGGGTTTGGGTTCAATCTTGGGTTCCTTCACTGGAGCGGCAACTGGTTTGCCATCCATGAAGTTTCCCTTCTAGCCCTTGCCCTTCTTGAAACCAGTGGTCTTGTTAAACCATCAACACTTGATGCTCCTTCTTGATTTCTACCTTTTGCGGTCTTAAGCACCGCGAACAGCTCCAGGATCAACTCCATCCCTTGCATGTCATAGTTCATCACGAAGATCTAGTAGCTTAGTGATAGTGTCTAGAGAACTCTATCAATCACTATATTATCTGGAAGTTTAACTCCCACTTGATTTAAGTGATTGTAGCACCCAGACATTCTGAGCACATGCTCACTAGCTGAGCTATTCTCCTCCATCTTGTTGGCAAAAGAACTTGTTAGAGGTCTCACACCTCTCAACATGGGCATGAGCCTGAAATCCCAATTTCAGCTCTTGGAACATCTCATATGTTCTATGGCGTTCAAAACGTCATTGGAATCCCGATTCTAAGCCGTAAAGTATGGTGCACTAAACTATCAAGTAGTCATCAGGATGTGTCTGTCAGGTGTTCACAACATCCACAGACGATGTTGTAGGGGTTTGCACATCGAGCGGTGCATCAAGGACGTAAGCCTTCTGTGTAGCAGTGAGGACACTCTTCGGACTACGGACCTAGTCCGCATCATTGCTTACAATATCTTTCAACTTGGTCTTTCTCTAGGAATGTATTGAAACAGGGAGCTACAACGTGAGCTATTTATCTACAACATATTTGCAAAGACAATTTAGACTATGTTCATGATAATTGAGTTCATCTAATCAAATTATTTAATGAACTCCCACTCAGATAGACATCCATCTAGTCATCTAAGTGAAACATGATCCGAATCGACTAGGCCGTGTCCAATCATCACGTGAGACAGACTAGTCAACATCGGTGAACATCTTCATGTTGATCGTATCTTCTATACAACTCATGCTCGACCTTTCGGTCTTCCGTGTTCCGAGGCCATGTCTGTAGATGCTAGGCTCGTCAAGTCAACCTAAGTGTATTGCATGTGTAAATCTGGCTTACACCCGTTGTATTCGAACGTTAGAATCTATCACACCCGATCATCACGTGGTGCTTCGAAACAACGAACCTTCGCAACGGTGCACAATTAGGGGGAACACTTTTCTTGAAATTTTAGAGAGGGATCATCTTATTTAAGCTACCGTCGTTCTAAGCAAATAAGATGTAAAACATGATAAACATCACACGCAATCAAATAGTGACATGATATGGCCAATATCATTTTGCTCCTTTTGATCTCCATCTCCGGGGCTCCATGATCATCATTGTCACCGGCATGACACCATGATCTCCATCATCATGATCTCCATCATCGTGTCTTCTTGAAGTTGTCTCGTCATCTATTACTTCTACTACTATGGCTAACGCTTTAGCAATAAAGTAAAGTAATTACATGACATTTATTTTGACACGCAGGTCATAAATAAATTAAGACAACTCCTATGGCTCCTGCCGGTTGTCATACTCATAGACATGCAAGTCGTAATTCCTATTACAAGAACATGATCAATCTCATACATCACATATATCATTCATCACATCCTTGTGGCCATATCACATCACACGGCACATGCTGCAAAAACATGTTAGATGTCCTCTAATTGTTGTTGCAAGTTTTTACATGGCCGCTATAGGTTTCTAGCAAGAACGTTTCTTACCTACGCGAAAACCACAACGTGATATGCCAATTTCTATTTACCCTTCATAAGGACCCTTTTCATCGAATCTGATCTGACTGAAGTGGGAGAGACAGACACCCGCTAGCCACCTTATGCAACTAGTGCATGTCAGTCGGTGGAACCAGTCTCACGTAAGAGTACGTGTAAGGTCGGTCCGGGCCGCTTCATCCCACGATGCCACCGAATCAAGATAAGACTAGTAACGGCAAGTAAATTGACAATATCGACGCCCACAACTGCTTTGTGTTCTACTCGTGCATAGAAACTACGCATAGACCTAGCTCATGATGCCACTGTTGGGGATCGTAGCAGAAATTCAAAAAATTTCTACGCATCACCAAGATCAATCTATGGAGTAATCTAGCAACGAGGGGAAGGAGAGTGCATCTACATACCCTTGTAGATCGCTAAGCGGAAGCGTTCAAGTGAACGGGGTTGATGGAGTCGTACTCGTTGTGATCCAAATCACCGATGATCCTAGCACCGAACGGACGGCACCTCCACGTTCAACACACGTACGGTTGGGAGACGTCTCCTCCTTCTTGATCCAGCAAGGTGAGAGGAGAAGTTGAGGGAAAACTCCGACAGCACGACGGCGTGCTGGTTATGGAGCTCGTGGTTCTCCGGCAGGGCTTCGCCAAGCACTACGGAGGAGGATGAGGTGTTGGAGGAGGAAGAGGGCTGCGCCAGGGGAAGGGTGCGGCTGCCCTCTCTCTCCCTCACTATATATAGGGGGAAGGGAGGAGTGGGAGATGCCCTAGGGTTCCCTAGGGGAGGGGCGGCGGCCACAGGGGAAACCCTAGATGGGTTTGGGCGCCCCCACCCCTAGGAAACTTGCCCCTCAAGCCGGGAGGGGCGGCTGCCCTAGGGGTGGCGCCCCCACCTCTCCTGATTACGTGAGATGGGGTGGGAGGGGCGCTCAGCCCCTTAGTGCGCTGACGTGCCCTCTCCACTTGGCCCATAAGGCCCCCCAACGCTTGCCGGGGCCTCCGAAACCCCTTTCGGACACACTGGTCATCACCTGGTACCCCCGGAACAATTCCGGACTCCAATACCCTTCGTCCAATATACCGATCTTCACCTCCGGACCATTCCGGAGCTCCTCGTCATGTCCGGGATCTCATCCGGGACTCCGAACAACCTTCGGTAACCACATACCATTTCCCATAACAACTCTAGCGTTACCGAACCTTAAGTGTGTAGACCCTACGGGTTCGGGAACCATGCAGACATGACCGAGACAACTCTCCGGCCAATAACCAATAGTGGGATCTGGATACCCATGTTGGCTCCCACATGTTCCACGATGATCTCATCAGATGAACCACGATGTCGAGGATTCAATCAATCCTATATTCAATTCCCTTTGTCCAGCGGTATTGTACTTGCCCGAGATTCGATCGTCGGTATCCTGATACCTTGTTCAATCTCATTACCAGCAAGTCTCTTTACTCGTTCCGTAACACATCATCCCGTGATCAACTCCTTGGTCACATTGTGCACATTATGATGATGTCCTACCGAGTGGTCCCAGAGATACCTCTCCGTTTACACGGAGTGACAAATCCCAGTCTCGATTCGTGCCAACCCAACAGACACTTTCGGAGATACCTGTAGTGTACCTTTATAGCCACCCAGTTACGTTGTGACGTTTGGCACACCCAAATCACTCCTACGGTATCCGGGAGTTGCACAATCTCATGGTCTAAGGAAATGATACTTGACATTAGAAAAGCTTTAGCAAACGAACTACACGATCTTGTGCTACGCTTAGGATTGGGTCTTGTCCATTACATCATTCTCCTAATGATGTGATCCCGTTATCAACGACATCCAATGTCCATGGTCAGGAAACTGTAACCATCTATTGATCAACGAGCTAGTCAACTAGAGGCTTACTAGGGACATGGTGGTGTCTATGTATCCACACATGTATCTGAGTTTCCTATCAATACAATTCTAGCATGGATAATAAACGATTATCATGAACAAGGGAATATAATAATAACCAATTTATTATTGCCTCTAGGGCATATTTCCAACAGCCCAGAGATACCTCTCCGACAATCGGAGTGACAAATCCTAATCTCGAAATAGGCCAACCCAACAAGTACCTTCGGAGACACCTGTAGAGCACCTTTATAATCACCCAGTTACGTTGTGACGTTTGGTAGCACACAAAGTGTTCCTCTGGTAAACGGGAGTTGCATAATCTCATAGTCATAGGAACATGTATAAGTCATGAAGAAAGCAATAGCAACAAACTAAACGATCAAGTGCTAAGCTAACGGAAGAGGAACACTTTGATCGTTTAGTTTGTTGCTATTGCTTTCTTCATGACTTATACATGTTCCTATGACTATGAGATTATGCAACTCCCGTTTACCAGAGGAACACTTTGTGTGCTACCAAATGTCACAACGTAACTGGGTGATTATAAAGGTGCTCTACAGGTGTCTCTGAAGGTACTTGTTGGGTTGGCGTATTTCGAGATTAGGATTTGTCACTCCGATTGTCGGAGAGGTATCTCTGGGCCCTCTCGGTAATGCACATCACTTAAGCGTTGCAAGTATTGCAACTAATGAGTTAGTTGCGGGATGATGTGTTACGGAACGAGTAAAGAGACTTGCCGGTAACGAGATTGAACTAGGTATTGAGATACCGACGATCGAATCTCTGGCAAGTAACATACCGATGACAAAGGGAACAACGTATGTTGTTATGCGGTCTGACCGATAAAGATCTTCTTAGAATATGTAGGAGCCAATATGAGCACCCAGGTTCCGCTATTGGTTATTGACTGGAGACGTGTCTCGGTCATGTCTACATAGTTCTCGAACCCGTAGGGTCCGCACGCTTAACGCTATGATGACAGTTATATTATGAGTTTTATGTTTTGATGTACTGAAGGTTGTTCGGAGTCCCGGATGTGCTCACGGACATGATGAGGAGTCTCGAAATGGTCGAGACATGAAGATTGATATATTGGAAGCCTATGTTTGGATACCGGAAGTGTTCCGGGTGAAATCGGGATTTTACCGGAGTACCAGGAGGTTACCGAAACCCCCCGGGGGCTTAACGGGCCTACATGGGCCTTAGTGGAAAAGGAGGGAAGCAAGGGAAGTGTGGGGCACGCCCCCAAGGCCCAAACCGAATTGGTTTAGGGCAAAGGGGGCCGGGCCCCCTCTTTCCTTCTTCCCCCCTCCCAAGTCCTAATCCAACTAGGAAAAGGGGGGATTCCTACTCCCGGTGGGAGTAGGACTCCTCCGGCGCGCCTCTCCCCTTGGCCGGCCGCACCCCTTTCTCCTTTATATACAGGGGCAGGGAGGCACCTCTAGACACACAAGTTGATCAAGTTGATCGTCTCTTAGCCGTGTGCGGTGCCCCCCTCCACCATAGTCCACCTCGACAATACTGTAGCGGTGCTTAGGCGAAGCCCTGCGTGAGTAGAACATCAACATCGTCACCACACCGTCGTGATGACAAAACTATCCCTCAACACTTTGCTGGATCGGAGTTAGAGGGACGTCATCAGGCTGAACGTGTGCTGAACTCGGAGGTACCGTGCGTTCGGTACTTGATCGGTCGGAACGTGAAGACGTACGACTACATCAACCGCGTTGTGCTAACGCTTCCGCTTTCGGTCTACGAGGGTACGTGGACAACACTCTCCCCTCTCGTTGCTATGCATCACCATGATCTTGCGTGTGCGTAGGAATTTTTTTGAAATTACTACGTTCCCCAACAGTGGCATCTGAGCCTGGTTTTATGCGTTGATGTTATGTGCACGAGTAGAACACATGTGAGTTGTGGGCGATATAAGTCATACTGCTTACCAGCATGTCATACTTTGGTTCGGCGGTATTGTGTCACACCCTAGCTAGTTGAAGCATTAGAGTGTGCATCATGTTTATTTTCCTCTTAAATTTGAAATGGGGATGACAGAACCCCCAACACCCCCTGGAAACAACTAGGGTTTACTAAAATTATTTTCAATGAACCTGAAATGCCCTTCTAAAAAGTTCACCCTCTTTGTCTTGGGTTAGAACCTCTCGCAAAATTGGTGCACAATTTTCTAGGTCAACAGAAGGTCATTGAATTAAACCATAAGTATTTGAATTTGGGCATTTAAATGCTATAAAATAATTTAAATGCTCAAATAATTCTGGAAATAAATGTTTGCTGTTGGAAATAATCTAAACAGAGCCCACAATTATTTTCAGAATTTTTGGAAACGTTTTAGTATTTTAATTAAAGCCCAACAGTTGCAGTTAAATAGAAAAACAGAAACAAATAAAAAAAGGAGAGAGGGAAGCCCACCTGGCCTTACCTGTGCTGGCCAGCCCACCTGGCTCGGCCCAGCAGACTGGCCCTGCCAGTCGTCGTCCTCCACCCGCCAGAAGGACGCGGAGCGCATGGCTGGCGCCCACGGCCACACGCTGGCCACCTCCTGCTTCTGCTGACGCATGGAGACGTCCAGAGATGCCACGCGAACCCCACGTCCCCTCTCATCCTCTCGCACTCTCCCCCTCGTCTCCCTCACTCTCTCCCGCGATGGCCGAGCGCGTCCCTCGCCGCCGATCGCCGTAGTTGCCACCAGAGCCACTCCCTCGCCCCTCCGATGAGCCCAATCGCTCCGCCTCGTCACCCTGGACCTCTCCGTCGACCCATGCAAGCTCGGACGACCCCAAGACGACGTGGTGCCCTTCTTCCCCGTCCACGGCTGCCGGACGCCGTCATTCGATTCGCCGGCCTCAAGTCCTCCCTGAGCTCGCTGACCCCCTCTCCGACCCCGTTGTGAGCTCCTCTTCCTTTTTCCCTAGCTTCCGTGCTCGTTTGGCCTCTGTAGCCGCCATTCCCACCGCACCCGAGAGCTCCCCGCCGCCGACCATGGCGCCGTCGTGGCCAGAGCCATAGTGGCTCGAGGCCAAGCACGCCATTGTGCTCAGCGCAGCACCAGGAACCGTAGCCACCACCAGCTCCTTCTCCCGTGCACCATAGCCTCGAAACCAACCCCGCCCGAACTCCGGCCGCCACCACGAGCTCGATTCCGGCGAGCTCGCTCCACCCCAGCTCCTCCCACTTGCCCCACTAGATGCGCACGAGCCCCAGCTACGCGTAGCACGTCTCCGCCGTTGATTTGGTCACCGGAGGACCAAATCCGAAGCCCTCCGCCGTCTCGGCCTCGCCGACGACTCAACGCCGGCAGGATTAGCCCCGCTGACCACGGGTTTGACCCCTGTTTGACTCCCCTGAGTCAATGACAAGTGGGTCCCCTCTGTTAACTAAATCAAATTAGTTTCAATTAAAAATAATTAGCTTAATTAACTACTGACACACGGGACCCACCAGTCAGGTTTGACCTGGACGTCCCCATTGACCACTGACGTCACCTTGACGTAATGCTGATGCAGTAATGCATTTTCTGGGTTTATTTTTATTCAGGAATTTCCAGAAAATAGTTAAAACTTCAAAAAATCATAGAAAATCAATCATAGCTCCAAATGCAAAGATTTATATATGAAAAATGATCAGAAAAATTCAATCTATCCATCTGTAATGGTTTCATGCATGACAAAACAAGTTTACCTTGCTATTTAAGCAGAATAAGGAAATGCACTATTAAGGCCATGTTTAATGAGCTAATATTTGAATCTTTGATTCAAATGAGTTCATTCCTTTCTATTATATCTTGCATTAGGCCAAGACACATTCATATTGCCATGTCATAGCATGCATCATATTGTTGCATATCGTCATGTGTTGATTGTGTTTTGATGTGTTCTTCGTGGTAGGTTCTGCCTCCGAGGATATTCACGAGTATCCAACTGAAGGGCAGTATCCCACTACCACTCCATCAGGCAAGCAACCATTGATCATTCCGATACAAACCCATGTTCTCGCTTCTGCTCTTGTTTACTGCATTAAGACAACGCGATTCAAACTGCGGTGTGCTACGGTAGTTGAACCCTTATCCTCTGCATGACCTGTCATTGCCACAGTAACTAGATGAAACCCACTAGCATGTGTAGGAGTTGATTGAGCCATGTATGTGATTCCTACCTTGCTATGCCTGTTATGCTTAGAGTTGTGTCAGGTCTGGTTCATCTGGGTGATGGGCCAGAGTGAAATGCTTATGCCGGTAATGTGAGGGATGTGTTGAACATGTTTTGGTAAAGGTATCGATGAGAGGCCATGTAGGAGTACATGGTGGGTTGTTTCATTGAGGCCGTCCCTAAGAACTGAGATCTATATGTGTGATTTAAGATTCAGCTACTACCATGCATTGGGATCCTTAATTGACCCTCTCGGCTTCTTAACCACCCTAGTACTCTGTCCAGGAGTTGCAACTAGTTTTTGGTGTTTGTAGGTTATGTGTTGGCGGCCGTGCGTAGCGCTGACCCTAGGGGTGGGCTATGTTGTGGTAGATACACCGTGGCCGGGTATGTCGGGCGCCCGTTTGGCGTCTCGGGACCCTGTTCACATCGTTCGGGGCCGTATGTGGAAACCTCGGCCGGACTCCCTGCGGATGGAACCTGGATAGGTGATAAACTTGGACTAGAGACTTAAGTGTTTAGGTAGGCCGTGGCCGACACCCTCGCTGGGCTTCCGCTTGAAGGTTGCCGAGTACATGTCGTGTAAGCGGCGGTAAGTGGTGAAAGCGTGTATGAAGAAGTACACCCCTGCAGGGTATAAAACTATTCGAATAGCCGCGTCCGCGGTAAAGGACTACTTGGTTGCCAATACAGTTCGTAGACAAGTTAATGGGTACTAATAAAAGACTCAAGATAAGTGTGAGTACCGAGGATGGCCCTCTTGTAGGATGACGAGGGAGGATCCCCGGTGGAGTATTGTGTTAGTGAGTAGTGGACTCGTGTGCGAAAACTGTTTTACTGGTGAAGTTCCGTAGGATAGCTTAGCCAAGAGTCAAAGCTAGCTTGCTGCATTAACCCCACCACCTTCTTGAGAATAAGCATGTATAGTAGGTTCTGATGTAAGACTTGCTGAGTACCTTTGTACTCATGTTTGCTTAATTACTGTTTTCAGACGACAACACCGCCCCCTCCGATGGGTTCTACGTAGACCTTGACGTCGATGAGTGACTAGCCACCCAGGTGGTGATCCTGGCCATGGAGGGCCCTATGTAGATAGACAGGCTTCGAGAAGCCTTCTTTTTTTCTAGAGTCTGTACTCAGACTAGTTGCTTCCGCATGTGCTTGTATGATTGTATGACTTAAGTGTCGGGTCATGTGACCCCTATCTGTATGAACATGTTATGTATGGCTCTCCGGAGCTTTTAAATAAGGTACTTGAGTTGTAGAGTTTTGTTGTGATGCCATGTTGTATGTACTCATATCGGGCATATTGTGTGTATGATTGAAATGCTTGGTATGAGTGGGATCCGACAATCTAGTTGTTTATCCTTGGCAGCCCTTCTTATGGGGAAATGTAGTCTAGTGTTCCTTGAGCCATAGTAGTCCGCTACAACCCGGTTCACCGGAGTCCTGCTAGCCCAGCACTACTGCTCAGGACACTTGACTGGCCGGCATGTGTTTCACTTCGTTCCTATGTCCGTCCCTTCGAGGAAATGTCACGCGGTGATATCCGGAGTCCTGCCTAGCCTACTACAGCCCGGGTTCCCCGGAGTCCTGTTAGCCCAGTGCTACAGCCCGGAATCACTCGCTGATGACCGACATGTTCGAAGTGATTCATGTATGCCTGTCTCCATAGGTCTGTGCCGCTTTGGGTTCACGACTAGCCATGTCGGCCCGGGTTCTCTGTCATATGGATGCTAGCGACACTATCATATACGTGAGCCAAAAGGCGTAAACGGTCCCGGGCCATGGTAAGGCGACACCCATGGGATACCGTGCGTGAGGCCGCAAAGTGATATGAGGTGTTACCGGCTAGATCGATGTGACTTGGAATCGGGGTCCAGACAGCGTTGGCATCAGAGCCGGACTGCCTGTAGGTTCGTTGAGCCAAACTGGTCGATGTCGAGTCTAGAAATGCTTTAGTTATATGTAGGGGAATTGATTGTGGGAGGGAACGTAAGGCTCTTTTACTCCTTTACCCCATGCCTCTGATCTGAGTCATTCTCTTCTCATTCAACGTGGGTTAAGGACTAGGCTCTCTTCTTCTATCAGGTTCACGTGTTACTAATCCGTAGTAGCTTATAGGATTGTTGTTACAAGTCCCAGTTCAGTTTCTATTATTCTTAGTATGTTGCTAATTGGATCAGAACCTTGATATGATGTTGTTGAGTGGTATTGCAAACTGTTATGGATGTCTCAAATCTTTTTCTGAGCATTTACAGCTGTTATGCTGTCCAATTTTCCCTAGAAATTCTGATGTCTTTGCATTGTGGTTGTGCTTTCAGATGGCCAACCGTGTTCAAAACCAAGTGGTTCTCCTGACCCGGTGCCTCGACGTGCCCGGTCATACTGCTATGTTAGTCCGGGTAATGATCGAGATGGGCTACCGTTGGTATCCCGAATACACCGTCGAAGAGCAATTCCGAGACTTTAATCAAAGCCAATATTTCTGCACCGTCAGGATATTTCCTTCTTATCCTGGATCTACCGAGCCCCTTCACTGTTCCTATGGACTGGGGGTTACTATTGAGATGGCTGCGCAGGATGCTGCCTATTCCATGATGACCATTATGCGAGTCCGGACTGGCCTGCTTCGGAACACCGACTTCCGTTACATGCCAGCTTCACTTCCGGGAGCGCAAGGGTATCTTCAGGCTATCTATGCTGACTCCACTCAGGAGGACTCATTAACTCGTACCACTGCCGAGATGCTCGAAGATAAGGACCGAGAGAATCGGGCCTTGAGGCTGGAGCTTTTCAATACCCGTGCTGATCATTGGGCCACATTGACTCGGTTTGCACCTGCGGTGCAAGTTGGATGTATGGATACAAGGGATCTGTATCCTGTTAGATCAGCTCTGCCAGACATGGTGGATTGGCGTGATGTGGGAGGCATCACCCCACCCCGTGGTCCCCGCAGGCCACCGTTTGTTGGTCCAAGACCTCATCCTAGCCCCTATGGTCCACAGGCTCCTCAGGACCGTCTGTTCCCGGATGGTCACATTGAACTTCCAGGCTACGGAGGTGACTTCTATGAGGACTACTACAGAGCTGTCTGAGTTAGTAGTAGTACCACTAGTATTGTAGTAGTTGTATCTCCATTGTCCTGCGAGACTTGTGGAATATGACTTTGTGTGTAATCAAATCCGGAGGTGTAGACAAATAATGTATAGGAGCTTGGAATGCTTCCGATGAGTTGTAATGTCTTTCATCATAGTTGCACTGTAGCCTGGGCTTGTACTAAACTATGTATGATGTGTATGGCCGTTGGTATATATATGGCAGTTTTATATTACCATGACATACGGATGAACATCTCAGCATTCCGTGTTATCCATTACATTCTGCGCTTCCTTGCTAAGTTTGATCCATCCTTATCTAAACCATTGTCTTGTTTTCTCCTAGGATGGTCAACACCCGCAGCAACCCTGCTGCCTCGGAGCAGGGGGAAGCCAGTGCAGCTAGGGGTGAAAATCTGCCTCACCCGCCTTCTCTGGCCGAAGTAATGCTGGAGGTGGAAAGAAACAAGCGTGAGACTAACCGCCTTCTAGAGAGGATTGAGCAGAACACTGCACGCCACC
Organism: Triticum aestivum; assembly: GCF_018294505.1. Classification (NCBI taxonomy): domain Eukaryota; kingdom Viridiplantae; phylum Streptophyta; class Magnoliopsida; order Poales; family Poaceae; genus Triticum; species Triticum aestivum. The sequence continues at coordinate 584,795,563 of NC_057800.1, forward strand.
CGCGAAATGACTTGGTGTCGATCAATGACTTTATCAAGCTGTACCCACCAAAGTTTAACCATTCCGTCGAACCCCTCGACGCGGATGACTGGCTTCGCAACATTACCCACAAGCTACGTTATGCCAACGTAGCCGAAGCCGACAAGGTTACCTATGCTGCCTATCACCTCGAAGGCCCTGCTAGCCTTTGGTGGGAAAACTTCGAAGCTATGCGCCCGGTCGGCCAAGTTACTACTTGGGCTGAGTTCAGTGAGGTTTCCGTGAGCATCACATTCCGGAAGGTCTCATGGATCGCAAGAGGGAGGAGTTCTGCAACTTCACCCAAGGAAGACTGACTGTGGATGCTTATAGTCATGAATTTGGAAATCTGGCATGCTATGCTCCCGAAGAGGTATCTACTGACGCTAAGAAGCAAGCAAGGTTCCGCAAGGGACTTAGCCCTGAGCTTCGCCGCGATCTTCGTCTGCACGAGTGCACCTCTTTTCAGAAGTTGGTCAATAAAGCCATCAGTGCTGAGACAGGCCAGACTGATTATGACGCTTCACGCAAGCACTCCCGTGACTTTGGCTCTTCATCTGGCTCTGGAGCTCAGAAGCGCCGGGTGTGGATCCCAAGCACGGCACTGCCACCCAGGTTCATCCCGAGGCCATCCTTTGAGGCACCTCGTCCCAACCAGCAATTTGCACCGCCCAAGCCCTATGGTGGCCCCGCTGCTAATGCTGCTCCACGCCCCAATGTGGTGACATGCTTTAAGTGTGGAGAGCCGGGTCACTATAGCCGAGAGTGTCCCCAGAACAACAACCCCAATCAAACTGGAAAGTTCGTTGGCCGTGGTAAGGCCGCGGGAAAGACATTCTATGCCAAGCCGGTCACCAGTGCCCGTGGCCATGTCAACTATGTTTCAGCCGAGGAGGCTCATGAGGATCCCAACGTCGTCCTTGGTACGCTCCTTGTTAACTGCCATCCAGCATCTGTTCTTTTCGATACTGGAGCATCTCATTCATTCATATCCAAGAACTATGCTCGATTGCACAACACGACATTCTGTGACATGCCCTCTACCATGGAAATTCAAACTCCTGGCTCTAGATGGCAAACTTCTAGAGTAAGCCATGGGAACAAAATCCTTGTCGATAGACTTGTCTTCCTTGCATCCTTAATAGCTCTCAAGTCCTCGGACATAAACATCATCTTGGGTATGGACTGGATGTCAGCTCATTATGCTAAGATCGATTGTGCCACTAGAACCGTTCAACTTACTCACCCATCGGGCAAGACAGTCAATGTCTTAACTCGAGTGGCCAAGCGCCAGCTTTACCCCTTAAATGCCAACCCCCTTCCAGACCTTGAGGATGTTCCGGTAGTCCAAGATTTTCCAGATGTCTTTCCAGAAGAATTGCCAGGTGTTCCACCTGACAGGGATGTCGAGTTTGTGATAGACCTTGTCCCAGGAACCGTTCCAATTTCTAGAAGACCCTACAAGATGGCACCCTTAGAACTAGCCGAGCTTAAGAACCAACTCGACGAGTCCTTGAAAAAGGGTTTCATCCGTCCTAGTTCCTCTCCTTGGGCTTGCCCCGTCCTCTTCGTCAAGAAGAAGGATGGAACGGATCGAATGGTTGTGGACTACCGCCCTGTCAACCTAGTCACCATCAAGAATAAATACCCTCTTCCCAGGATCAATGATCTGTATGATCAGCTCGCTGGATCCTCAGTCTTTTCCAAGATGGATTTGAGGTTGGGCTACCATCAAATCAAAATAAAAAACGGGGACATTCCCAAAATGGCCTTTGTTACTCGTTATGGCCAATACGAGTACACCGTCATGTCCTTTGGTTTAACCAATGCCCCAGCCACCTTCTCGCAGTTAATGAACTCGGTTTCATGGAGTACTTGGATAAATTCGTCGTAGTATACCTCGATGACATACTCATCTACTCCAAGAATGAAGAGGAACATGCCGAACATCTAAGGCTGGTATTGATGAAACTTCGAGAGCATCGCCTTTATGCCAAATTCTCCAAGTGTGAATTTTGGTTGCCAAAGGTGACCTATCTAGGCCATGTAATCTCTGGCAAGGGTATTGCTGTCAATCCCGAGCGAGTTCAAGCCGTCCTTGATTGGACTCCACCTGAGACGGTCAAGCAAGTTCGGAGTTTCCTTGGCTTAGCGAGCTATTGCCGCCGCTTCGTCAAGAATTTCTCCAAGGTTGCTAAACACTGAACTCCTCAAGAAAGATAAAAAGTTTGAGTGGACTCCACAGTGCGAGTTCAGCTTTCAGGAACTGAAAAGACGCCTGACATCTGCTCCTGTACTGGTACCACCAGATTTCTCCAAGGACTTTATTATCTATTGCGATGCCTCGTGACAAGGACTAGGTTGCATACTCATGCAGGATCGTCAGGTAATTGCCTATGCTTCACGGCAATTACACCCACATGAGGAAAATTATCCCACACATGATCTAGAGCTTGCAGCTGTAGTCCATGCACTTAAAACCTGGCGACATTACCTCCTCGGTAATCGTTGCGAGATCTTCACCGATCACCAAAGTTTGAAATATATCTTCACCCAACCAGACTTGAATCTCAGGCAAAGACGTTGGGTTGAGTTGATCTCGGATTACGACGTAGGAATAACTTACACCCCGGGCAAAGCCAATGTCATGGCTGATGCACTAAGTCGTAAATCCTATTGTAACAACCTGATGTTATAACAGAGTCAACCACCTCTCCATGAGGAATTCCGTAAGCTTAACCTTCACATTGTTTCTCGAGGATTCCTATCCACCCTGGTGGCGAAACCTACCCTTATGGATCAAATCATAACCGCCAGCAGTATGATAAGGGCATATCCCGGATTAAGGAAAACATAGCTAGCGGAGTTGCTAAATGTTTCTCCATGGATGAGCGAGGTGCTGTCTTCTTCGAGAACCGTTTGGTGGTTCCCAAGAAACAACATCTGCGCCAGTTGATCCTTAAGGAAGCTCATGAATCCCCTCTCACCATTCATCCCGGTAGTACTAAAATGTATCGAGACCTACGCCAGAGGTTTTGGTGGACTAGGATGAAGAGAGAAATCGCTCAATACATTGCTAATTGCGACGTTTTTCATCGTGTTAAAGCAGAGCATCAACGGCTGCTGGCACCCTTCAACCTTTGGCTATTCCCGAATGGAAATGGGATAAAATCAGTATGGATTTCATCACTGGGTTTCCCAGGACCAAGAGAGGGAATAATGCCATCTTCGTCGTGATCGACCGTCTTTCCAAAGTAGCCCACTTTCTACCTGTTCGTGAGAGTATCACTGCTAGCCAGCTAGCCGATTTATACATCTCCCGAATAGTGTCTCTTCATGGTGTTCCATTGGAAATTAACTCAGACCGTGGGAGTCTCTTCACCTCTCGATTTTGGGAAAGTTTCCAAAATGCTATGGGAACTCGTCTCTCTTTTAGTACTGCCTTCCATCCTCAATCAAGTGGTCAAGTAGAGCGAGTCAATCAAATTCTGGAAGATATGCTCTGAGCTTCTGTCATCTCGTTCGGAATGAGTTGGGAGAAATGCCTTCCATTCGCGGAGTTTGCTTATAACAATAGTTATCAAGCCAGCTTAGGCAAGGCTCCTTTTGAAGTTCTCTATGGACGAAAATGTCGAACGCCTCTTAACTGGTCAGAAACCGGGGAAAGACAACTCTTTGGCCCGGATATGATTCAGGAAGCAGAAGAGCAGGTTCGCGTTATTCGTGAGAAATTGAAAACAGCCCAATCTCGTCAAAAGAGTCAATATGATTGTAAACATAAGCCTATGACTTATGAAGTTGACGAGAAGGCTTACCTTCGGGTTACTCCGTTAAAGGGAACCCATCGTTTCGGTATCAAAGGCAAATTGGCCCCTCGTTACATTGGACCCTTTCGCATTCTTGCCAAACGAGGAGAAGTTGCCTACCAATTGGAACTACCTCCGCATCTTTCTAGAGTTCACGATGTCTTCCACGTTTCACAACTCAGGCGTTGCTTCGCGGATCCTATCCGTGGAGTGGACCACGAAACGCTTGATCTACAAGATAACCTCTCCTATCGGGAATATCCCATTCGTATCCTTGATCAAGCCGAGCGTACCACTCGACGTCATAATATCAAGTTTCTCAAGGTTCAATGGTCACACCATTCCGAGAAAGAAGCCACTTGGGAAAGGGAGGATCGTCTTCGACTAGAGTACCCGACCTTCTTCCCGGAGGATCCTAAATCTCGGGACGAGATTCTTTTGAGTGGGGGTGAGTTGTCACACCCTAGCTAGTTCAAGCATTAGAGTGTGCATCATGTTTATTTTCCTCTTAAATTTGAAATGGGGATGACAGAACCCCCAACACCCCCCTGGAAACAACTAGGGTTTACTAAAATTATTTTCAATGAACCTGAAATGCCCTTCTAAAAAGTTCACACTCTTTGTCTTGGGTTAGAACCTCTGGCAAAATTGGTGCACAATTTTCTAGGTCAACAGAAGGTCATTGAATTAAACCATAAGTATTTGAATTTGGGCATTTAAATGCTATAAAATAATTTAAATGCTCAAGTAATTCTGGAAATAAATGTTTGCTATTGGAAATAATCTAAACAGAGCCCACAATTATTTTTCAGAATTTTTGGAAACGTTTTAGTATTTTAATTAAAGCCCAACAGTTGCAGTTAAATAGAAAAACAGAAACAAATAAAAAAAAGGGAGAGAGGGAAGCCCACCTGGGCCTTACTTGTGCTGGCCAGCCCACCTGGCTCGGCCCAGCCGATTGGCACTGCCAGTCGTCGTCCTCCTCCCGCCAGAAGGACGCGGAGCGCGTGGCCGGCGCCCGCGGCCACATGCCGGCCACCTCCTGCTTCTGCTGACGCATGGAGACGTCCAGAGATGCCACGCGAACCCCACGTCCCCTCTCATCCTCTCGCACTCTCCCCCTCGTCTCCCTCACTCTCTCCCGCGATGGCCGAGCGCGTCCCTCGCCGCCGATCGCCGTAGTTGCCACCAGAGCCACTCCCTCGCCCCTCCGACGAGCCCAATCGCTCCGCCTCGTCACCCTGGACCTCTCCGTTGACCCACGCAAGCTCGGACGACCCCAAGATGACGTGGTGCCCTTCTTCCCCATCCACAGCCGCCGGACGCCGTCGTTCGATTCGCCGGCCTCAAGTCCTCCCCGAGCTCGTTGACCCCCTCTCCGACCCCGCTGTGAGCTCCTCTTCCTTTTTCCCTAGCTTCCGTGCTCGTTTGGCCTCTGTAGCCACCATTCCCACCGCACCTGAGAGCTCCCCGCCGCCGACCATGGCGTCGTCATGGCCAGAGCCATAGTGGCTCGAGGCCAAGCTCGCCGTTGTGCTCAGCGCAGCACCAGGAACCGTAGCCACCACCAGCTCCTTCTCCCGTGCACCGTAGCCTCGAAACCAACCACGCCCGAACTCCGGCCGCCGCCACGAGCTCGATTCCGGCGAGCTCGCTCCACCCCAGCTCCTCCCACTTGCCCCACTAGATGCGCGCGAGCCCCAGCTACGCGTAGCACGTCTCCGCCGTCGATTTGGTCACCGGAGGACCAAATCCGAAGCCCTCCGCCGTCTCGGCCTCGCCGGCGACTCAACACCGGCGGGATTAGCCCCGCTGACTAGGGGTTTGACCCCAGTTTGACTCCTCTGAGTCAATGACAAGTGGGTCCCCCTCTGTTAACTAAATCAGATTAGTTTCAATTAAAAATAATTAGCTTAATTAACTACTGACACACGGGACCCACCAGTCAGGTTTAACCTGGACGTCCCCGTTGACCACTGACGTCACCTTGACGTAATGCTGACGCAGTAATGCATTTTCTGGATTTATTTTTATTCAGGAATTTCCAAAAAATAGTTAAAACTTCAAAAAATCATAGAAAATCAACCATAGCTCCAAATGCAAAGATTTATATATGAAAAATGATCAGAAAAATTCAATATATCCATCTGTAATGGTTTCATGCATGAGAAAACAAGTTTACCTTGCTGTTTAATCAGAATAATGAAATGCACTATTAAGGCCATGTTTAATGAGCTAATATTTGAATCTTTGATTCTAATGAGTTCATTCCTTTCTATTATAACTTGCATTAGGCCAAGACACATTCATATTGCCATGTCATAGCATGCATCATATTGTTGCATATCGTCATGTGTTGATTGTGTTCCGATGTGTTCTTCGTGGTAGGTTCTGCCTCCGAGGATATTCACGAGTATCCAACTGAAGGGCAGTATCCCACTACCACTCCATCAGGCAAGCAACCATTGATCATTCCGATACAAACCCATGTTCTCGCTTCTGCTCTTGTTTACTGCATTAAGACAACGCGATTCAAACTGCGGTGTGCTACGGTAGTTGAACCCTTATCCTCTGCATGACCTGTCATTGCCACAGTAACTAGATGAAACCCACTAGCATGTGTAGGAGTTGATTGAGCCATGTATGTGATTCCTACCTTGCTATGCCTGCTATGCTTAGAGTTGTGTCAGGTCTGGTTCATCTGGGTGATGGGCTAGAGTGAAATGCTTATGCCGGTAATGTGAGGGATGTGTTGAACATGTTTTGGTAAAGGTATCGATGAGAGGCCATGTAGGAGTACATGGTGGGTTGTTTCATTGAGGCCGTCCCTAAGAACTGAGATCTACATGTGTGATTTAAGATTCAGCTACTACCATGCATTGGGATCCTTAATTGACCCTCTCGGCTTCTTAACCACCCTAGTACTCTGTCCAAGAGTTGCAACTAGTTTCTGGTGTTTGTAGGTTATGTGTTGGCGGCCGTGCGTAGCGCTGACCCTAGGGGTGGGCAATCTTGCGGTAGATACACCGTGGCCGGGTATGTCGGGCGCCCGTTAGGCGTCTCGGGACCCTGTTCACATTGTTCGGGGCCGTATGTGGAAACCTCGGCCGGACTCCCTGCGGATGGAACTTGGATAGGCGATAACCCTGGACTAGAGACTTAAGTGTTTAGGTAGGCCGTGGCCGACACCCTCGCTGGGCTTCCGCTTGAAGGTTGCCGAGTACATGTCGTGTAAGCGGCGGTAAGTGGTGAAAGCGTGTATGAAGAAGTACACCCCTGCAGGGTATAAAACTATTCGAATAGCCGCGGCCGCGGTAAAGGACTACTTGGTTGCCAATACAGTTCATAGACAAGTTAATGGGTACTAATAAAAGACTCAAGATAAGTGTGAGTACCGAGGATGGCCCTCTCGTAGGATGACGAGGGAGGATCCCCGGTGGAGTATTGTGTTGGTGAGTAGTGGACTCGTGTGCGAAAACTATTTTACTGGTGAAATTCCGTAGGATAGCTTAGCCAAGAGTCAAAGCTGGCTTGCTGCATTAACCCAACCACCTTCTTGAGAATAAGCATGTATAGTAGATTCTGATGTAAGACTTGCTGAGTACCTTTGTACTCATGTTTGCTTAATTACTGTTTTCAGACGACAACACCGCCCCCTCCGATGGGTTCTACGTAGACCTTGACGTCGACGAGTGACTAGCCACCCAGGTGGTGATCCTGGCCATGGAGGGCCCTATGTAGATAGACAGGCTTCGAGAAGCCTTCTTTCTTTCTAGAGTCTGTACTCAGACTAGTTGCTTCCGCATGTGCTTGTATGATTGTACGACTTGAGTGTCGGGTCATGTGACCCCTATCTGTATGAACATGTTATGTATGGCTCTTCGGAGCCTTTAAATAAGGTACTTGAGTTGTAGAGTTTTGTTGTGATGCCATGTTGTATGTATTTATATCGGGCATATTGTGTGTATGATTGAAATGCTTGGTATGAGTGGGATCCGACAATCTAGTTGTTTATCCTTGGTAGCCCTTCTTATGGGGAAATGTAGTCTAGTGTTCCTCGAGCCATAGTAGTCTGCTACAGCCCGGTTCACCGGAGTCCTGCTAGCCCAGCACTACTGCTCAGGACACTTGATTGGCCGGCATGTGTTTCACTTTGTTCCTATGTCTGTCCCTTCAGGGAAATGTCACGCGGTGATATCCGGAGTCCTGCCTAGCCTGCTACAGCCCGGGTTCCCCGGAGTCCTGTTAGCCCAGTGCTACAGCCCAGAATCACTCGCTGATGACCGACATGTTCGATGTGATTCATGTATGCCTGTCTCCATAGGTCTGTGCCGCTTTGGGTTCACGACTAGCCATGTCGGCCCGGGTTCTCTGTCATATGGATGCTAGCGACACTATCATATACGTGAGCCAAAAGGCGCAAACGATCCCGGGCCATGGTAAGGCGACACCCGTGGGATACCGTGCGTGAGGCCGCAAAGTGATATGAGGTGTTACCGGCTAGATCGATGTGACTTGGAATCGGGGTCCTGACATATTGTTGGATGAAGCGGCCCATACCGACATTACGCTTATGCTTACGCGAGACTGGTTCTACCGACGTGCTTTGCACACAGGTGGCTGGCGGGTGTCAGTTTCTCCAACTTTAGTTGAACCGAGTGTGGCTACGCCCGGTCCTTGCGAAGGTTAAAACAACACCAACTTGACAAACTATCATTGTGGTTTTGATGCGTAGGTAAGAACGGTTCTTGCTAAGCCTGCAGCAGCCACGTAAAACTTGCAACAACAAAGTAGAGGACGTCTAACTTGTTTTTGCAGGGCATGTTGTGATGTGATATGGTCAAGACATGATGCTAAATTTTCTTGTATGAGATGATCATGTTTTGTAACCGAGTTATCGGCAACTGGCAGGAGACATATGGTTGTCGCTTTATTGGATGCAATGCAATCGCCCTGTAATGCTTTACTTTATCACTAAGCGATAGCGATAGTCATAGAAGCATAAGTTGGCAAGACGACAACGATGCTACGATGGAGATCAAGGTGTCGCGCCGGTGACGATGGTGATCATGATGGTGCTTCGGAGATGGAGATCACAAGCACAAAATGATGATGGCCATATCATATCACTTATATTGATTGCATGTGATGTTTATCTTTTATGCATCTTATCTTGCTTTGATGGACGGTAGCATTATAATATGATCTCTCACTAAATTATCAAGGTACAAGTGTTCTCCCTGAGTATGCACCGTTGCAAAAGTTCTCCGTGCTGAGACACCACATGATGATCGGGTGTAATAGGCTCTACGTTCAAATACAACAGGTGCAAAACAGTTGCACACACGGAATACTCATGTTAAACTTGACGAGCCTAGCATATAACAGATATGGCCTCGGAACACGGAGACCGAAAGGTCGAGCGTGAATCATATAGTAGATATGATCAACATAGTGATGTTCACCATTGAAACTACTCCATCTCACGTGATGATCGGACATGGTTTAGTTGATATGGATCACGTGATCACTTAGAAGATTAGAGGGATGTCTATCTAAGTGGGAGTTCTTAAGTAATATGATTAATTGAACTTTAATTTATCATGAACTTAGTCCTGGTAGTATTAGCATATCTATGTTGTAGATCAATAGCTCGCGATGTTGCTCCCAGTTTATTGTGTTCCTAGAGAAAAATTATGTTGAAAAATGTTAGTAGCAATGATGCAGATTGGATCTGTGATCTGAGGATTATCCTCATTGCTGCACAAAATAATTATGTCTTTGATGCACCGCTAGGTGACAGACCTATTGCAGGAGTAGATGCAGATGTTATGAATGTTTGGCTAGCTCAATATGATGACTACTTGATAGTTTAGTGCACCATGCTTAACGGCTTAGAATCGGGACTTCAAAGACGTTTTGAATGTCATGGACCATATGAGATGTTCCAGGAGTTGAAGTTAATATTTCAAGCAAATACCCGAGTTGAGAGATATGAAGTCTCCAACAAGTTCTACAGCTAAAAAGATGGAGGAGAATAGCTCAAGCAGTGAGCATGTGCTCAGATTGTCTGGGTACTACAATCGCTTGAATCAAGTGGGAGTTAATCTTCCAGATAAGATAGTGATTGACAGAATTCTCTAGTCACCATCACCAAGTTAGCAGAACTTCTTGATGAACAATGATATTCAAGGGATAACAGAAACGATTCCCAAGCTCTTCGTAATGCTGAAATCAACGAAGGTAGAAATCAAGAAAAATATCAAGTGTTGATGGTAGACAAGACCACTAGTTTCAAGAAAAGGGCAAAGGGAAGAAGGGGAACTTCAAGAAGAACGGCAAGCAAGTTGCTGCTCAAGTGAAGAAGCCCAAGTCTGGTCCTAAGCCTGAGACTAAGTGCTTCTACTGCAAAGGGACTGGTCACTGGAAGCGGAACTGCCCCAAGTATTTGGCGGATAAGAAGGATGGCAAAGTGAACAAAGGTATATTTGATATACAGATTATTGATGTGTATTTTACTAGTGTTCGTAGAAACCCCTCGGTATTTGATACTGGTTGAGTTGCTAAGAGTAGTAACTCGAAACAGGAGTTGCAGAATGAACATAGACTAGTTAAGGGTGAAGTAACGATGTGTGTTGGAAGTGGTTCCAAGATTGATATGATCATCATCGCACACTCCCTATACTTTCGGGATTAGTGTTGAACCTAAATAAGTGTTATTTGGTGTTTGCATTGAGCATGAATATGATTTGATCATGTTTATTGCAATACAGTTATTCATTTAAGTAAGAGAATAAATTGTTGTTCTGTTTACATAAATAAAACCTTATATGGTTACACACCCAATGAAAATGGTTCGTTGGATCTCGATCATAGTGATACACATATTCATAATATTGAAACCAAAAGATGCAAAGTTAATAATGATAGTGCAACTTATTTGTGGCACAGTCATTTAGGTCATATTGGTGTAAAGAGCATGAAGAAACTCCATGTTGATGGACTTTTGGAATCACTTGATGCTTGCGAACCATGCCTCATGGGCAAGATGATTAAGACTCCGTTCTCCAGAACAATGGAGCGAGCAACTGACTTATTGGAAATAATACATACTGATGTATGCGGTCCGATGAGTGTTAAGGCTCGCGGCAAGTATCGTTATTTTCTTACCTTCACAGATGATTTGAGCAGATATGGGTATATCTACTTGATGAAACACAAGTCTGAAACATTTGAAAAGTTCAAAGAATTTTAGAGTGAAGTGGAGAATCATCATAACTGTCACACCCTAGCTAGTCATGCATTAGAGTGTTGCATCATGTTTACTCTTTCATCAGAAACTTGAAATGGGGATGACAGAACCCCCAGTCCCCTCTGAAACCAACTAGGGTTACTAAAATAATTTTTCAATGAACCTGAAATGCCCTTCTAAAATGCCCATCATTTTTGCCTTGGTTCAGAACCTCTGCCAAAAGTGGTGCACATTTTCCTAGGCCATCCTAAGGTTTTTGATTTAAATCATAAATATTTGAATTTGGGCATTTAAAATAATATAAAATATTTAAATGCTCAAATATCTCCAAACTAAAATGTTTCATGTTGGAAATAATCCAACTATGGACCAGGAGTAGTTTGGTGATTTTTGGAGTTGCCTCGGTATTTTATTTAATTCAACAAAATTGCAGATATATTAAATAAAAACAGAAACAGAAAAAAAGGGAAAAACTTACCTGTGCGGCCCAGCCAGCTGGCCGGCCCAGCTAGCCAGCCCAGCCCACCACCGCCGTCGTCCTCCTGGCGCCAGTCGGCCAGGCGTGTGGCCGGCGCGCGCGCACGGCCACCGCGCCACGCCACCTCTCTCCCTGCCTGCCTGCCCTCCCCTCCTTGTCTCGGTGTCCCTGGACGACGCCACGCCTCCCCCCTGCTCTCTCTCACTCTCCCTCCGGCTCTCCCCTCGCTCTCTCTCTCTCGCCCGGCCGAACACCACCGTCGCCGCCGTTCGCCATAGCCACCGTCTCCGACCACCCCTCGCTCCCCCGACTAGCTCAGGAGCTCCGCCTCGACTCCCTCTTCCTCCCCACCGCTCCACAGCTCCCCGGAGGCCCTGCATCGCCGCCACGTCGCCGTTCCCCTCTTCGGGCTCCGACCACCGTCGCCGTCGAATTCGCCGTCACCAGCGCGTCCCCGAGCCCGCTAACCATCCCTGCAGCTCCGCGGTGAGCCCCCGGATCGTTTCCCCCTTCTTACCTGGTCTCTCCCGACCTCTAGGCCCTAGCCCCACCTTGGCCGAGAGCTCCACGCCGCCGGCGATGTCGCCGTCGTGGCCACGGTCGCCATAGCGCCCAACCGAGCACACCATCGTGCTCCCCACCTCACCAGGAGCACGCAGCACGCACCAACGCCTCCCCAAACCCCCTGCAACACTGATCCCGACCGCACCCGAACCCCGGCGGCCGCAGCCGAGCTCGCCGCCGTCGACTCCGGCCACCCCGACCCCAACGGGCTCCGCCAAGAGCTGCGGGTTGCCCTCAGCTCCCCTCCGGTGGTCTCCGCGGTCCGTTTGGTGGCCGAAATGACCAAAATCACTTCCGCCGCCGCGTCGGGCTCGCCGGCGACTAAACGCCGGCAGCCGACACTGACTTTGACCACGGGTGGGCCCTGGTTGACTCCTCTGAGTCAATGACAGGTGGGGCCCAGCCCTGTTAATTAAACAGGATTAGTTTTAATTAAGTTTAATTAAAATAATCACCCTGACATGCGGGACCCACTATCAGGTTTGACCCAGACCTGTTCCGTTGACCTGCTGACGTCACACTGACGTCAGGCTGACGCAGTAATTGAATTTCTGGATTTAAATTAAATCAGGAAATTCCAGAATATTAATTAAACTTCAAAAATTCATAACTTTTATCCTGTAACTCCAAATTGGACAAATTATATATGAAAAATGATCAGAAAAATCCAATCTATCCATCTGTACCATTTTCATGCATGATCAAACAAGTTAAATTGATGTTTTAAGCAGAACAAGAAAAGGCACTTTAAAAGGCCATATTTGAATTTGAAATTTGAATCCTTGATTCAAATTTGTTCAAACCCTTCTGGCTTTAGTTGCATTAGCCCAACACACTCATATTGCCATGTTTCATGCATGCATCATATTGTTGCACATTGTTTGGTGATGCTTGTGTATCGATGTCCTTTGCGACAGGTTCTGTCCCCGAGGAGTACCGTGATTACCCTAACGAAGAACCGTATCCGTGCATCGAACCATCAGGCAAGCAACCAACCATTTGATCATACCGATACAACCCCATGTTCTCGCTCCTGCTCTCTTTTACTGCATTAAGACAACGCGATTCAAACTGCTGTGTGCTACGGTAGTTGAACCCATTTCCTCTGCATGACCTGTCATTGCCACAGTAACTAGATGAAACCCACTAGCATGTGTAGGAGTTGATTGAGCCATATGTATGTGTTGTTCCTACCTTGCTATGCCTGCTATGCTTAGAGTCGTGTCAGGTCTGGTTCATCTGGGTGATGGGCTAGAGTGAAATGATTATGTCGGTAATGAGAGTGGTGTGGTGAACACGATTTGGTAAAGGTATCGATGAGAGGCCATGTAGGAGTACATGGTGGGTTGTTTCATTGAAACCGACCTTAAGCACTGAGATCTGTATGTGTGATTTAAGAATCAGCTACTACCATGCATTGGGCCCGAAACCAATGGACCCTCTCGACTTCTTATTCACCCTAGTTCTCCGTCCAGGAGTTGCAAGTAGTTTCTGGTGTTTGTAGCCTACTGGAGGCCGTGGACAGCGCTGACCGTAGGGGTGGGCTGTGATGCCGTAGGTACGTGGCCGGGTGTACCGAATACCCGTTAGGTATCTCGGGAACCCTGTTCACATCGTTCGGGGCCGTATGGGAAACTTCGGCCGGACTCCTTGCGGATGGAACCTGAATAGGCGATAAACCTAGACTGGAGGCTTAGGTGATTAGGTAGGTCGTGGCCGACACCCACGTTGGGCTTCCGCTTGAAGGTTGCCGAGTACATGTCGTGTAAGCGACGATAAGTGGTGAGAGCGTGTATGAAGAAGTACACCCCTGCAGGGTTAACACGATCTATTCGAATAGCCGCGTCCGCGGTAAAGGACTACTTGGTTGCCTATACAGTTCATAGACAAGTAAATGGAAACTACTAAAAGCCTCAAGATAAGTGTGAGTGCCGAGGATGGCTCTTCCGTAGGAAGACGGAGGTGGATCCTCGGTAGTGTATTGAAGTGGTTAGTAGTGGACTCGTGTGCGCAAAACCATTTCAAGTTGGAGTATCGTAGGATAGTCTAGCCAAGAGTCAAAGCTGGCTTGCTGCAATAACTCCACCAACCCTTCTTGATACTATGCATGTATGTAGGATCTGATGTAAGTCTTGCTGAGTACCTTTGTACTCATGTTGCTATAATCTACATTTTTACAGAAGACGCTGCAACCCCTTCTGATGGGTTCTATGTAGACGTTGACATCAACGAGTAGGCTAAAGACCCAGGTGGTGACCCTGAGCTTGTGGAGGACCACGTAGTATAGCTAGGCTTTCCAAGCCTCTTTTATTTTACTAGTTGTCTGTACTCAGACAAGTTACTTCCGCTGTTGGCTTGTATGACTGTATGACTTGTATGTTGGGTCGCGAGACCCGTACCTTTGTGTATGATATGTATGGCTCCCTGAGCCTTAGATAAAGTACTTGTGTCGTAGAGTCATGTTGTGATGCTTCGTTGTATTTGCACATATCGAGCATATTGTGTGTATGATTGAAATGCTTGGTATGTGTGGGATCTGACTATCTAGTTGTTTATCTTTAGTAGCCTCTCTTACCGGGAAATGTCTCCTAGTGTTACCGCTGAGCCATGGTAGCTTGCTACTGCTCTGGAACACTTAGGCTGGCCGGCATGTGTCCTTCTTCGTTCCTGTGTCTGTCCCTTCGGGGAAATGTCACGCTTTGAGTACCGGAGTCCTGCTAGCCCGCTACAGCCCGGTTTACCGGAGTCCTGTTAGCCCAGTGCTACAGCCCGGACCCACTTGCTGATGACCGACACGTTCGAAGCTGGGTCATGGATGCCTGTCCCTGTAAGTCTGTGCCACTTTGGGTTTACGACTAGTCATGTCAGCCCGGGCTCCTTATCATATGGATGCTAGCGACACTATCATATACGTGAGCCAAAAGGCGCAAACGGTCCCGGGCAAAGGTAAGACGACACCCGTGGGGATACCGTGCGTGAGGCCGCAAAGTGATATGAGGTGTTACCGGCTAGATCGATGTGACATCGAGTCGGGGTCCTGACAGCGTTGGCATCAGAGCCGGACTGCCTGTAGGTTCTCCAAGCCAAACTGGTCGATGTTGAGTCTAGAAATTCTTTAGTTATATGTAGGGGAATTGCTTGTGGGTTGGAACGTAAGGCTCTTTTTACTCCTTATACCTTATGACTTTCTGATCTGAGTCAGTCCATTCTTCCACCGGGGGTTAAGGAATTAGGTTCTGTTCTCTCTATCAGGATCACGAGTTACTAATCAGTAGTACCTTATAAGTTTGATGGATACCAGCCTAGTTCAGTTCTACTACCACATTATGTTGTTAGAATGGTTTCAGAACTTTGATATGATGATGTTGAGTATGTACGAAATCCTTTGTCAAATGTCTCAATATCCTTTTTGAGCATTTACAGCTGTTATGCTGCCGAAATTTTGCTAGAAATTCTAATGCCCTTGCATTATGATTGTGCTTTCAGATGGCCACTCGCGACCTCAATCAAGTGGTTCGCCTGACTCGATGCCTAGATGTACCCGGCCATACTGCTAAGTTGGTCAGGGTAATGACTGAGGCTGGATACCGCTGGTATCCCGAGTACACGGTCGAAGAGCAATTCCGGGACTTCAATCAAAGCCAGTATCTCTGCACTGTCAGGATATTTCCATCTTATCCTGGATCCACCGAGCCTCTTCACTGCTCCTATGGACTCGGGGTTACTATTGAGATGGCTGTGCAGGACGCCGCCTACTCTATGATGACCATTATGCGAGTCAGATCTGGTCTATTTCGGGACTCTGACTTCCGGTATATGCCAGGATCACTTCCGGGAGCACAAGGGTATCTCCAGGCTATCTATGCTGATTCCACTCAGGAGGATTCACGGACTCGCACCACTGCTGAGATGCTCGAGGATAAGGACCGTGAAAATCGGGCCTTAAGGTTAGAGCTCTTCAATACCCGTGCTGACCACTGGGCCACTTTGACTCGGTTCGCACCGGCGGTGCAAGCTGGATATTCAGATATGCGCGATCTCTATCCTGTGAGATCTGCTCTGCCAGACGTGATGGTTTGGCGTGATGTAGGAGGCATCACCCCACCTCGCGGTCCCCGCAGGCCATCGTTTGCTGGTCCAAGGCCTCATCCTAGCCCCTATGGTCCACAAGCTCCGCGAGACCGTCTGTTTCCGGATGATCATGTTGAACTTCCAGGCTATGGAGGTGACTTCTACGAGGACTACTACGGATCGGTCTGAGTTAGTAGTAGTATCACTAGTTCGCACTAGCTGTGTCGTCTATCGTCCCGCGTGACTCGTGGGATATGACTTAGTTTGTACTCTTCCGGAGGTGTAGAAAAATAATGTATAGGAGTTTGGGATGCCTTCGATAAGATGTAATCCTTTTTCACCGTAATAGTACTTTGTTTGGTCTTGTACTAAACCCTGTATGGTGTGTATGACGATGGAATAAAAGAAGCAGTTTCTGTATCTATCATGTCATACGGATGATCATCTTGCATTCCGACTTATTCCTTACATTATGTATCCTATGTCGGAATTTTATCATCCTGACTAAAACATTGTCTTGATTTCCTAGGATGGTCAACACACGCGCTAACCCTGCTTCCCAAGAGCAGGCCGAAGGCAGTGAAGCCAGGAATGAAAGTCTGCCTCATCCTCCTTCACTAGCCGAGGTGATGATGGAAGCTGAGAGAAACAAGCGGGAGACAAACCGTTTGTTGGAGCGTATTGAACAGAATACAGCACACCATCAGAGGGCTAACGTGGTGTCACTCAGTGATTTTATCAAATTGCATCCACCCACGTTCCACCACTCCGTCGAGCCTCTCGACGCTGATGACTGGCTTCGCAGTATCTCTCACAAACTGCGTTCCGTGCTGGTAGCGGAGGCTGACAAGGTCACCTTTGCTGCATATCATCTTGAAGGCCCCGCCAGTCTATGGTGGGAGAATTATGGAGCTATGCGCCCAGCGGGCCATGTCACCACTTGGGCTGAGTTCAGCGAGGCTTTCCGTGAACATCACATTCCGGAGGGTCTCATGGACCGTAAGCGTGAAGAATTTTGCAATTTCACCCAAGGCCGACTTTCTGTGGATGCCTATAGCAGGGAGTTTGGTAAGCTTGCCCGATATGCAACTGAGGAAGTGTCTACTGACGCCAAGAAGCAAGCAAGGTTCCGTAAGGGCCTTAGTCCTGAGCTTCGCCGCGACCTCCGTCTGCATGAGTGCACATCTTTTCCGAAACTTGTCAACAAAGCCATCAGTGCTGAAACTGGTCAGACTGATTATGACGCAACACGCAAGCATGGCCGTGACATGGGTTCCTCATCCGGTGCTGGTCCTCAGAAGCGCCGCGTGTGGGTGCCCAACACCGCCCTGCCACCCAGGTTCACACCGAGGCCATCTTTCCAGGCGCCTCGCCCCGTTCAACAATCTGCTCCAGCCAAGCCCTATGGGGGTCCAACCAATAATGCTCCTCCACGTACCAGTTCCGTGACTTGTTTCAAATGTGGGGAATCTGGTCACTATATGCGTGAGTGCCCCCAGACCAACCCCAATCAATCTGCTAAAGCTGTTGGCCGTGGCAAGCCGACAGGAAAAATATTCCACGCCAAGCCGGTCACCGCTTCACGTGGCCATGTCAACTGTATCTCTGCCGAAGAAGCTCAAGAGGATTCCAACGTCGTTCTCGGTACGCTTCTTGTTAATTGTCACCCGGCATCTGTTCTTTTCGATACAGGAGCCTCTCATTCTTTTATATCTGAAAATTATGCTCGTTTGCATAACGTTGCATTCTGTGACCTGCCATCCACTATGGAAATCTCTACCCCTGGGTCTAGATGGCAGACCTCTAGGGTAAGTTATGGAAATGAGATCCAAGTCGACAGACTTGTTTTCCTTGCATCTTTGATAGCCCTTAAATCTTCAGATATTAATATCATTCTGGGTATGGACTGGATGTCAGCTCATCATGCCCAAATTGATTGCTTCTCTAGGACTGTTCAACTCACCCACCCTTCGGGGAAGATAGTCAATGTCTTGACCCGAATAGCCAAGCGACAATTATATTCTCTTAACGCCAGCCCTTTGCCAGACCTTGAGGACGTTCCGGTAGTCCGTGACTTCCCGGATGTCTTTCCAGAGGAATTGCCAGGTGTTCCACCTGACAGGGATGTTGAGTTCGTAATAGACCTCATTCCAGGAACCGTTCCGATTGCTAGAAGACCCTACAAGATGGCACCTCTAGAACTAGCCGAACTTAAGAAACAACTCGATGAGTCCTTGAAAAAGGGTTTCATCCGCCCTAGTTCATCTCCGTGGGCTTGCCCCGTCCTGTTCGTCAAGAAGAAGGATGGTACGGACCGGATGGTTGTAGATTACCGACCTGTCAACTTGGTCACAATCAAGAACAAATATCCACTTCCCAGGATCAACGACCTGTATGATCAGCTCACTGGATCCTCAGTCTTCTCCAAGATGGATTTGAGGTTGGGCTACCATCAAATCAAAATCAGAAACGGGGACATTCCTAAAACGGCCTTTGTTACTCGTTATGGCCAATACGAGTACACCGTCATGTCCTTCGGTTTAACCAACGCTCCAGCCACCTTTTCTCGGTTAATGAACTCAATCTTCATGGAGTATTTGGATAAATTCGTCGTAGTTTATCTCGATGATATACTCATCTACTCCAAGAACGAGGAAGAACATGCCGAACATCTAAGGCTAGTGTTAAAGAAACTTCGAGAGCATCGCCTTTATGCCAAATTTTCTAAATGTGAATTCTGGTTGTCAGAAGTGACCTATCTGGGTCATGTAATATCTGGTAAAGGTATTGCTGTTAACCCTGAGCGAGTTCAAGCCGTCCTTGATTGGACTCCACCCGAATCGGTCAAGCAAGTTCGGAGTTTTCTGGGCTTAGCGAGCTATTGTCGTCGCTTTGTCGAGAATTTCTCCAAAGTTGCTAAACCCCTAACCGAACTCCTCAAGAAAGATAAGAAGTTCGAATGGACTCCACAATGTGAGCACAGCTTTCAGGAACTGAAAAGACGCCTGACCTCTGCTCCCGTACTGGTACCGCCAGACTTCTCCAAGGACTTTGTTATCTACTGCGACGCCTCGCGACAAGGACTAGGTTGCATTCTCATGCAAGATCGACACGTAATTGCTTACGCTTCACGGCAATTGCACCCACATGAGGAGAATTATCCTACTCATGATCTAGAGCTTGCAGCCGTAGTCTATGCACTTAAGACCTGGCGACATTACCTCCTTGGTAATCGTTGCGAAATATTCACTGATCACCAAAGTCTGAAGTATATTTTCACCCAACCGGATTTGAATCTCAGGCAGAGACGTTGGGTTGAATTGATCACAGACTTCGACTTAGGAAGAACCTACACCCCGGGGAAAGCCAACGTCATGGTTGATGCGCTAAGTCGTAAATCTTATTGTAACAATCTGATGTTGCAACAAAGTCAACCGCTTCTCCATGAGGAATTTCGGAAACTTAACCTTCACATTGTTCCTCAAGGTTTTCTCTCCACCTTGGTGGCAAAACCTACCCTTACGGATCAAATTATCAAAGCACAGAAGGTAGATCCGGGAATCTCCCGCATCAAGAGGAACATTCAAAAAGGAATTGCGGATTGTTTCTCCATTAATGATCAAGGAGTCGTATACTTCGGGGATCGACTAGTAGTTCCCAAAGTGCGCAACCTAAGGCGATTAATCCTTAAGGAAGCCCATGAATCTCCTCTCACTATTCATCCCGGTAGTACTAAGATGTATCAGGACCTACGCCAGAGGTTCTGGTGGACTAGGATGAAGAGAGAAATTGCTCAGTATATTGCAAATTGCGACGTCTGTCGTCGTGTAAAAGCAGAGCATCAGCGGCCTGCTGGCACCCTTCAACCCTTAGCTATTCCTGAATGGAAATGGGATAAAATTGGTATGGATTTCATTACCGGCTTTCCCAGGACCAAAAGAGGGAATAATGCTATTTTCGTCGTGGTCGATCGTCTTTCCAAAGTAGCTCATTTCTTACCTGTTCGTGAGAGTATAACCGCTAGCCAGCTGGCAGACTTATACATCTCCCGAATAGTGTCCCTCCATGGTGTTCCTTTGGAAATCAATTCGGATCGAGGAAGTCTTTTCACCTCTCAATTTTGGGAAAGTTTCCAAAATGCTATGGGGACTCGTCTCTCCTTTAGCACCGCTTTCCACCCTCAGTCAAGTGGTCAAGTGGAACGCGTCAATCAGATTCTAGAAGACATGCTTCGAGCCTCCGTTATCTCTTTCGGAATGGACTGGGAGAAGTGCCTTCCATTTGCCGAATTCGCTTACAACAACAGCTATCAATCTAGCTTGGGTAAAGCCCCTTTTGAAGTTCTCTATGGACGACGATGTCGAACACCCCTTAACTGGTCAGAGACCGGGGAAAGACAATTCTTTGGCCCGGATATGATTCAGGAAGCAGAAGAACAAGTTCGTATCATTCGTGAAAAGTTGAAAACAGCCCAATCCCGTCAAAAGAGTCAATATGACCGAAAACATAAGGCTATGACTTTCGAGGTTGACGAGAAGGCTTATCTTCGGGTCACCCCTCTGAAGGGAACCCATCGTTTCGGTATCAAAGGCAAATTGGCTCCTCGTTACATTGGACCTTTTCGCATTCTTGCCAAACGAGGAGAAGTTGCCTATCAGTTGGAGCTACCTCCGCACCTCTCCAGAGTTCACGATGTCTTCCACGTTTCTCAACTCAGGTGTTGCTTCTCGGATCCTATCCGTGAAGTGGACCACGAAACGCTTGATCTCCATTCGTATCCTCGATCAGGCCGAACGTACCACGCGACGTCATAATATCAAGTTTCTCAAGGTTCATTGGTCGCACCATTCTGAGGATGAAGCAACTTGGGAAAGGGAGGATCGTCTTCGACTTGAATATCCCGCCTTCTTCGCGGAGGAACCCAAATCTCGGGACGAGATTCTTTTGAGTGGGGGTGAGTTGTCACACCCTAGCTAGTCATGCATTAGAGTGTTGCATCATGTTTACTCTTTCATCAGAAACTTGAAATGGGGATGACAGAACCCCCAGTCCCCTCTGAAACCAACTAGGGTTACTAAAATAATTTTTCAATGAACCTGAAATGCCCTTCTAAAATGCCCATCATTTTTGCCTTGGTTCAGAACCTCTGCCAAAAGTGGTGCACATTTTCCTAGGCCATCCTAAGGTTTTTGATTTAAATCATAAATATTTGAATTTGGGCATTTAAAATAATATAAAATATTTAAATGCTCAAATATCTCCAAACTAAAATGTTTCATGTTGGAAATAATCCAACTATGGACCAGGAGTAGTTTGGTGATTTTTGGAGTTGCCTCGGTATTTTATTTAATTCAACAAAATTGCAGATATATTAAATAAAAACAGAAACAGAAAAAAAGGGAAAAACTTACCTGTGCGGCCCAGCCAGCTGGCCGGCCCAGCTAGCCAGCCCAGCCCACCACCGCCGTCGTCCTCCTGGCGCCAGTCGGCCAGGCGTGTGGCCGGCGCGCGCGCACGGCCACCGCGCCACGCCACCTCTCTCCCTGCCTGCCTGCCCTCCCCTCCTCGTCTCGATGTCCCTGGACGACGCCACGCCTCCCCCCCTGCTCTCTCTCACTCTCCCTCCGGCTCTCCCCTCGCTCTCTCTCTCGCCCGGCCGAACACCACCGTCGCCGCCGTTCGCCATAGCCACCGTCTCCGACCACCCCTTGCTCCCCCGACTAGTTCAGGAGCTCCGCCTCGACTCCCTCTTCCTCCCCACCGCTCCACAGCTCCCCGGAGGCCCTGCATCGCCGCCACGTCGCCGTTCCCCTCTTCGGGCTCCGACCACCGTCGCCGTCGAATTCGCCATCACCAGCGCGTCCCCGAGCCCGCTAACCATCCCTGCAGCTCCGCGGTGAGCCCCCGGATCGTTTCCCCCTTCTTCCCTGGTCTCTCCCGACCTCTAGGCCCTAGCCCCACCTTGGCCGAGAGCTCCACGCCGCCGGCGATGTCGCCGTCGTGGCCACGGTCGCCGTAGCGCCCAACCGAGCACACCATCGTGCTCCCCACCTCACCAGGAGCACGCAGCACGCACCAACGCCTCCCCAAACCCCCTGCAACACTGATCCCGACCGCACCCGAACCCCGGCGGCCGCAGCCGAGCTCGCCGCCGTCGACTCCGGCCACCCCGACCCCAACGGGCTCCGCCAAGAGCTGCGGGTTGCCCTCAGCTCCCCTCCGGTGGTCTCCGCGGTCCGTTTGGTGGCCGAAATGACCAAAATCACTTCCGCCGCCGCGTCGGGCTCGCCGGCGACTAAACGCCGGCAGCCGACACTGACTTTGACCATGGGTGGGCCCTGGTTGACTCCTCTGAGTCAATGACAGGTGGGGCCCAGCCCTGTTAATTAAACAGGATTAGTTTTAATTAAGTTTAATTAAAATAATCACCCTGACATGCGGGACCCACTGTCAGGTTTGACCCAGACCTGTTCCATTGACCTGCTGACGTCACACTGACGTCAGGCTGACGCAGTAATTGAATTTCTGGATTTAAATTAAATCAGGAAATTCCAGAATATTAATTAAACTTCAAAAATTCATAACTTTTATCCTGTAACTCCAAATTGGACAAATTATATATGAAAAATGATCAGAAAAATCCAATCTATCCATCTGTACCATTTTCATGCATGATCAAACAAGTTAAATTGATGTTTTAAGCAGAACAAGAAAAGGCACTTTAAAAGGCCATATTTGAATTTGAAATTTGAATCCTTGATTCAAATTTGTTCAAACCCTTCTGGCTTTAGTTGCATTAGCCCAACACACTCATATTGCCATGTTTCATGCATGCATCATATTGTTGCACATTGTTTGGTGATGCTTGTGTATCGATGTCCTTTGCGACAGGTTCTGTCCCCGAGGAGTACCGTGATTACCCTAACGAAGAACCGTATCCGTGCATCGAACCATCAGGCAAGCAACCAACCATTTGATCATACCGATACAACCCCATGTTCTCGCTCCTGCTCTCTTTTACTGCATTAAGACAACGCGATTCAAACTGCTGTGTGCTACGGTAGTTGAACCCATTTCCTCTGCATGACCTGTCATTGCCACAGTAACTAGATGAAACCCACTAGCATGTGTAGGAGTTGATTGAGCCATATGTATGTGTTGTTCCTACCTTGCTATGCCTGCTATGCTTAGAGTCGTGTCAGGTCTGGTTCATCTGGGTGATGGGCTAGAGTGAAATGATTATGTCGGTAATGAGAGTGGTGTGGTGAACACGATTTGGTAAAGGTATCGATGAGAGGCCATGTAGGAGTACATGGTGGGTTGTTTCATTGAAACCGACCTTAAGCACTGAGATCTGTATGTGTGATTTAAGAGTCAGCTACTACCATGCATTGGGCCCGAAACCAATGGACCCTCTCGACTTCTTATTCACCCTAGTTCTCCGTCCAGGAGTTGCAAGTAGTTTCTGGTGTTTGTAGCCTACTGGAGGCCGTGGACAACGCTGACCGTAGGGGTGGGCTGTGATGCGGTAGGTACGTGGCCGGGTGTACCGAATACCCGTTAGGTATCTCGGGAACCCTGTTCACATCGTTCGGGGCCGTATGGGAAACTTCGGCCGGACTCCCTGCGGATGGAACCTGAATAGGCGATAAACCTGGACTGGAGGCTTAGGTGATTAGGTAGGTCGTGGCCGACACCCACGTTGGGCTTCCGCTTGAAGGTTGCCGAGTACATGTCGTGTAAGCGACGATAAGTGGTGAGAGCGTGTATGAAGAAGTACACCCCTGCAGGGTTAACACGATCTATTCGAATAGCCGCGTCCGCGGTAAAGGACTACTTGGTTGCCTATACAGTTCATAGACAAGTAAATGGAAACTACTAAAAGCCTCAAGATAAGTGTGAGTGCCGAGGATGGCTCTTCCGTAGGAAGACGGAGGTGGATCCTCGGTAGTGTATTGAAGTGGTGAGTAGTGGACTCGTGTGCGCAAAACCATTTCAAGTTGGAGTATCGTAGGATAGTCTAGCCAAGAGTCAAAGCTAGCTTGCTGCAATAACTCCACCAACCCTTCTTGATACTATGCATGTATGTAGGATCTGATGTAAGTCTTGCTGAGTACCTTTGTACTCATGTTGCTATAATCTACATTTTTACAGAAGACGCTGCAACCCCTTCTGATGGGTTCTATGTAGACGTTGACATCAACGAGTAGGCTAAAGACCCAGGTGGTGACCCTGAGCTTGTGAAGGACCACATAGTATAGCCAGAGGCTTTCCAAGCCTCTTTTATTTTACTAGTTGTCTGTACTCAGACAAGTTACTTCCGCTGCTGGCTTGTATGATTGTATGACTTGTATGTTGGGTCGTGAGACCCGTACCTTTGTGTGTATGTTATGTATGGCTCACTGAGCCTTAAATAAAGTACTTGTGTCATAGAGTCATGTTGTGATGCTTCGTTGTATTTGCACATATCGAGCATATTGTGTGTATGATTGAAATGCTTGGTATGCGTGGGATCTGACTATCTAGTTGTTTATCTTTAGTAGCCTCTCTTACCGGGAAATGTCTCCTAGTGTTACCGCTGAGCCATGGTAGCTTGCTACTGCTCTGGAACACTTAGGCTGGCCGGCATGTGTCCTTCTTCGTTCCTGTGTCTGTCCCTTCGGGGAAATGTCACGCTTTGAGTACCGGAGTCCTGTTAGCCCGCTACAGCCCGGTTTACCGGAGTCCTGCTAGCCCAGTGCTACAGCCCGGACCCACTTGCTGATGACCGACACGTTCGAAGCTGGGTCATGGATGCCTGTCCCTGTAAGTCTGTGCCACTTTGGGTTTACGACTAGTCATGTCAGCCCGGGCTCCTTATCATATGGATGCTAGCGACACTATCATATACGTGAGCCAAAAGGCGCAAACGGTCCCGGGCAAAGGTAAGACGACACCCGTGGGGATACCGTGCGTGAGGCCGCAAAGTGATATGAGGTGTTACCGGCTAGATCGATGTGACATCGAGTCGGGGTCCTGACAATAACAAGAAAATAAAAGTTTCTACGATATGATCGCAGAGGTAAAATATTTGAGTTAAGAGTTTGGCCTTCAGTTAAATCAATGTGAAATAGTTTCACTACTCATGCCACCTGGAACACCATAGTGTAATGGTGTGTCCGAACGTCATAACCGTACTTTATTAGATATGGTGCGATCTATGATGTCTCTTACCGATCTACCACTATCGTTTTGGGGTTATGCATTAGAGACAGCTGCATTCACGTTAAATAGGGCACCATCGAAATCCGTTGAGACGACGCCTTATGAACTGTGGTTTGGTAAGATACCAAAGTTGTCGTTTCTGAAAGTTTGGGGCTGCGATGCTTATGTGAAAAAGCTTCAACCTGATAAGCTCAAACCCAAATCGGAGAAATGTGTCTTCATAGGATACCCAAAGGAGACTGTTGGGTACACCTTCTATCACAGATCCGAAGGCAATACTTTTGTTGGTAAATTCGGAGTTTTTCTAGAGAAGGAGTTTCTCTCGAAAGCAGTGAGTGGGAGGAAAGTAGAACTTGATGGGGTAACTATACCTGCTCCCTTATTGGAAAGTAGTTCATCACAGAAAATGGTTTCTGCGACACCTACACCAATTAGTGAGGAAGTTAATGATGATGATCATGAAACTTTAGATCAAGTTGTTACTGAAACTCGTAGGTCAATCAGAGTAAGATCCGCACCAGAGTGGTACGGTAATCCTGTTCTGGAAGTTATGTTACTAGACCATGGCAAACCAACGAACTATGAAGAAGCGATGGTGAGCCCAGATTCCGCAAAATGGCTTGAGGCCATGAAATCTGAGATGGGATCCATGTATGAGAACTAAGTGTGGACTTTGGTTGACTTGCCCGTTGATCGGCAAGCAATTGAGAATAAATGAATCTTCAAGAAGAAGACTAACACTGACGGTAATGTTACTGTCTATAAAGCTCGACTTGTTGCAAAAGGTTTTTGACAAGTTCAAGGTGTTGACTACGATGAGAGTTTCTCACTCGTATCTATGCTTAAGTCTGTCCGAATCATGTTAGCAATTGCCGCATTTTATGAAATCTGGCAAATGGATAAACAAAACTACATTCCTTTAGCTTAGCACTTGATTGTTTAGTTTGTTTCTATTGCTTTTCTTCATGACTTATACATGTTCCTATGACTATGAGATTATGCAACTCCCGTTTACCAGAGGAACACTTTGTGTGCTACCAAATGTTACAACATAACTGGGTGATTATAAAGGTGCTCTAAAGGTGTCTCCGAAGGTACTTGTTGGGTTGGCTTATTTCAAGATTAGGATTTGTCACTCCGATTGTCGGAGAGGTATCTCTGGGCCCTCTCGGTAATGCACATCACTTAAGCCTTGCAAGGATTGCAACTAATGAGTTGGTTGCGGGATGATGTATTACGGAACAAGTAAAGAGACTTGCCGGTAACGAGATTGAACTAGGTATTGAGATACCGACGATCGAATCTCGGGCAAGTAACATACCGATGACAAAGGGAACAACGTATGTTGTTATACGGTCTAACCGATAAAGATCTTCGTAGAATATGTAGGAGCCAATATGAGCTTCCAGGTTCCGCTATTGGTTATTGACCGGAGACATGTCTCGTTCATGTCTACATAGTTCTCGAACCCGTAGGGTCCGCACGCTTAACGCTATGATGACAGTTATATTATGAGTTTTATGTTTTGATGTACCGAAGGTTGTTCGGAGTCCCGGATGTGATCAAGGACATGACGAGGAGTCTCGAAATGGTCGAGACATGAATATTGATATATTGGAAGCCTATGTTTGGATATCGGAAGTGTTCCGGGTGAAATCGGGATTTTACCGGAGTACCGGGAGGTTACCAGAACCCCCGGGCGCTTAATGGGCCTACATGGGCCTTAGTGGAAAAGGAGGGAAGTAAGGGAAGTGTGGGGCGCGCCCCCCAAGGCCCAAACCGAATTGGTTTAGGGCAAAGGGGGCCGGCCCCCCTCTTTCCTTCTCCCCCCTCCCAAGTCCTAATCCAACTAGGAAAAGGGGGGGGAGTCCTACTCCCGGTGGGAGTAGGACTCCTCCGGCGTGCCTCTCCCCTTGGACGGCCGCACCCCCCTTGCTCCTTTATATACAGGGGCAGGGAGGCACCTCTAGACACACAAGTTGATCAAGTTGATCGTCTCTTAGCCGTGTGCGGTGCCCCCCTCCACCATAGTCCACCTCGATAATACTGTAGCGGTGCTTAGGCGAAGCCCTGCGTCGGTAGAACATCAACATTGTCACCACGCCGTCGTGCTGACAAAACTATCCCTCAACACTCGGCTGGATCAGAGTTAGAGGGACGTCATCGGGCTGAACGTGTGCTGAACTCGGAGGTGCCGTGCGTTCGGTACTTGATCGGTCGGAACGTGAAGACGTACGACTACATCAACCACGTTGTGCTGACGCTTCTGCTTTCGGTCTACGAGGGTATGTGGACAACACTCTCCCCTCTTGTTTCTATGCATCACCATGATCTTGCGTGTGCGTAGGAATTTTTTTGAAATTACTACGTTCCCCAACACCTTCCCCTTCAACAGATGTGTCTGTACGGATAGCAGTAGTCCCCTGTCCATCGTTTGCTGCAGAGTTCATCAACAGGGGCATCTCCACCCTACGGTACACTTGTGTCGGCGGCCGCCCCTTCCGCTTGGGCGCCACATTCCTCTTTTTTGGTGAATTCACCTCTTTCCCCCCATCATCAGCCGTACTAGATTTCTTTGTGTCTTGCTTACTGTTACGTGCTTGCTGACTATTTGATGATGAGCTCTCGGACGCAGCAGGTCTCCTCTTCTCTTCCCCCGGTCTCAGCCCCTTACCAAAAGGCAAATCACCATGTCCATCTCTCATGCCAGGTGTTGGACAGAGCAAGTCGGAGTGTCCCAATCGTCCACATGAGAAGCAAAAGTGAGGTATATTTTCATATTGTATGTCATACGGATCAGTCTGCCCCCTCCTTGCCGATTCAATCAAGATCCACCTTCTCAATGGCTTCGCTACATCTAGGGTAATGCGGGCGTGCAGGTAGCCTCCGCCATGATCAAAGTGGATATCAGTTGCGTTCTTGTCCAGTTGCTTAGCAATCGCTCTACTCCACGCCTCATCCCGGAGATTAAACGGGAGGTTCACAACCCTAGCCCAGACTTGAAGCTTATCAAACCTAAGCTCTGACGGTCTCATGAAATTGGCAAACTCAGAAAGGATGACAGCGTGCTTGCTGATATGCCATGGACTTCCTTCCCACACGCGGTCCCGATCTCGCTTTGTAGCGAACTCCGCTACAAACATGTTTTCCCCGACGATGCGGAAAGACAGTCCTTTAGGGTTTCCCCATGCAGGACGTAGCGCGTTGGAGATTGTCTGGATATGCAATATGTTGCGATGCAATACCTTGCCCGCGATCAGCCACTTCTCCACAGCGCCATCAACTCGATCATCAAGAACCAACGGTGTCACCTCCTCCTCTGGGATTTCCAGTTTCCCCAATTGCTCCTCGAGACGAGCCATGGCAGACTT